>NC_092150.1:73505500-73693000 GCF_045791955.1 Oncorhynchus clarkii lewisi
CTGATTGGATTTTTATCTGGGTTTCGCCTGTAACATCAGTTCTGTGGCACTCACAGACAATATCTTTGCAGTTTTGGAAACGTCAGAGTGTTTTCTTTCCAAAGCTGTCAATTATATGCATAGTCAAGCATCTTTTCGTGACAAAATATATTGTTTAAAACGGGAACGTTTTTTCATCCAAAAATTAAAATAGCGCCCCCTATATCGAAGAAGTTTTAAGGAGCCATTTGGTCCTAGATTTGGCACTCCGGTACCGCTTGCCGTGCGGTAGCAGAGAGAACAGTCTATGACTTGGGTGACTTGAATCTTTGACAATTGGTTTGGGCCTTCCTCTGACACCGCCTGGTATAGAGTTCCTGGATGTCAGGAAGCTTGGCCCCAGTGATTTACTGGGCCGTACGAACTACCCTCTGTAGCGTCTTACGGTCAGATGCTGAGCAGTTGCCAAACCAGGCAGTGATGGTGCAGCTGTAGAACTTTTTGAGTATCTAAGGACCCATGCCAAATCTTTTCATTCTCCTGAGGGGGAATAGGCATTGTCTTGCCCTCTTTACGACTGTCTGGGTGTGTTTGGACCATGATAGTTTGTTGGTGATTTGGACACTAAGGAACTTGAAACTCTGGACCCGCTCCACTGCAGCCCCATAAATGTTAATGCGGGTCTGTTCGGCCTTCCTTTTCCTGTAGTCCACGATCAGCTCCTTTGTCTTGCTCACTTTGAGGGAGAGGTTGTTGTCCTGGCACCTCCTCCCTATAGGCTGTCTCATCGTTGTCGGTGATCAGGCCTACCACTGTTGTGTCATCAGCAAACTTAATGTTGGTGTTGGAGTCGTGCTTGGCCACGCAGTTGTGGGTGAACAGGGAATACAGGAGGGGACTAAGTCCAGGATCCAGTTGCAGAGGGAGGTGTTTAGTCCCAGGGTCCTTAGCTTAGTGATGAGCTAATATCACCCTACCCTATCTAAACAGCCCTGAGAGAGAAAGAGTTGGGTGGAAGACAGAGAACAGACCAAAGAGAGAGAGAAAGTGAGAGACCCAAAAAGGAGAGATGGAGACATCTCCCTTCCCTCAGGGCAGCGTAGGGTTAAAGCAGGGAGTGCATGCCTACACACAGGAGGCCAGAGGCGGCTGGCATCATTCCAAAGCAGCATTGCTCACTGTATTTAAATTAACCCAAAGTGGAGACTGATGAGAATCGCCAACACCACACAAGTGCCAGCCTGATCCCCCTTCATATGACTGTAACTCTAATGTGCATCTCATAGGTAGGGCTATGATATACTGCTAGTTTATCCTGGCCAGGCCACATTCTAAGGAAAAACTCCTGGCCCAACTGTTATGATGTTTATGTTACCAGCCTTGTGGTTTCCCCAGAAGAGTGAGGTCTGATAACATTACACAGTCCACCACATGACTGGAATTGGTTCTAAAAGACTGCAGAGCTCTAGCAGTCAGCTGATTTAGATCATTGACCAGATGCAGTGTGAACATACTGAATGATTAGTCTCGCTTGCCAGCTGAGCTTTGGGGTTTGGCCTTTACCTACTACAGCTGGACAATGTGCCAGGTATCAGAAAGAAACAAAGTGTTGCAGCTTCAAAGGTCTCTCACCAGTGTAGTAGTTGAGTGTGTGGTTTTGGCTGGTCCTGGTGCCTGTGGGCGATGTATCTGCATGTGGCTGGGTCACAGTGGGCCTGTCAGTGCTGCTGATGCCATGCAGCCAGCCCCTCACTAATAGGATGTGGACATTGCCCAGTTATGCATGCACACACACACACACACACGCACGCACACACGCGCGCGCACGCGCGCACAGACACACACACTCACACATGCATACATACACACACACACGCTCGCGCACATACACACACACACACACACACACACACAGACACACACACAGGCACACACATGCTCTGTTCTTGAGAAGGGAATGTTTCAACTAGTACAGTGACTGTTACAGTCCAGGGGATTCTCTCTCTCATCCTCTCTCTCTCTCTCTCTCTTTCAAACTCCCTCCCTCCCTCCCTCCCTCCCTCCCTCCCTCCCTCCCTCCCTCCCTCCCTCCCTCCCTCTATCTATCTCCATCTCTTTCTCTCTCCATCTCTTTCTCTCTCCATCTCTTTCTCTCTCCATCTCCATCTCTCTCCCTCTCTCGCTCTCTCGCTCTCTCTCCCCTCTCTTTCGCTCTTTCCTTCTCCCCTCCTCTCTCTCTGCCTCTCAATCCCCCTCTCGCAACTTGGCATTTATTGTCATGAATCTTGCCCTGGAGGCAGAATTGTGCAATTTCTGCTAGACGGCCATGTGCAAAGTCACAAATGGCAATTATGTGTTTAAAAAAAAAATGAAAACAAAGAAATCGCTTTTTGGTCTTAATTTAAGGTTAGGCATTAGGGTGAGCAGTGTGGTTAAGGTTAGGGTTAGGTTTAAAATCTGATTTTATTACTTGGCTGTGCCAGTTAGTGACCACTCTGCAGTTCCCTTTCTTTCTTTCTTTCTTTCTTTCTTTCTTTCTTTCTTTCTTTCTTTCTTTATTTCTTTCTTTCTTTCTTTCTCTCTCCCTCTCTCTCTCTAGCTATCTCCCTTTCACCCTGTGTGGGATATTTCTAGTAGAGAGGCTTGCTTCAGATGGGTATGTCATTGTAATCTCTTGGTTTAGTGTGAAATGATGTAACCTACAGGCAATGTCAAGGTGAACTAGTCTAAATGTGTGGTTTCCCTCCCCAGTGCTTTGTGCTACTGTACTTCTCCCCACTAAATGAATAGAGCCTTGGAGGGTTCCAGCAGGGCTGGCCAGACGATCCCTGAGAAATGGAGCTGAGTCTGACAGAACAGAGGCAGTAATCACAGGCAATCTTCCACTCTGGGACCCTCTACCCTGGCCTGGGCAGACCCTGGAGACGCTTTTCTCGCCCAAAACCTGTGATTTGATATCTTCTACCACAAAGAAGGGCTCAGATGCACAGGGCACCACAGAACACAGCAGTAGGGCAGTTGAGGATGAGAGAGAAGCTATTTTCACAGAGTTAGGAAGTTGGAGACTGATTGTCTCATTTACACCTCACCACCTCTCCACCACTCTTATTCTCATGGCTTTCTCATGACAGGCCTTTCTCTCTGCTCTCTATCTTAAAACCCTGTTTACACACTCGTCACAGAGATAATCAGCTGCCACTATCTTTCACGGTTCAGAAGGCCAGAACTGAAATGGGAAAAATATTATTTTCCATTGATGCTCCTTGGTCTTGCAAAATACTTTAAAACTGGAGGAGAGGGTATCATTTGTTGGGTTTAAAGCTCTGATAGAGGACAATGTCCCATAATCCCCTGTTTCTGTGACTGATCTAATGACATGTCACACCAGCTCCTGTGACAGAGGACTGAGGTCTGGGAAGGGAAGGGGAGGATAATTGTATGTAAATCCTCACATTTGAATCCACATAGAAGGATCTTCCAATTGATGCCCACAGAGGTTTAGACCTATACAGATGTATAATCTTAATTTGAGACAATTTGCTACAGTGTGAAAATAATCCTGCAGCAACAGGAAATGTTAATTATTATGTGGATTATAATTAATGGACATTTTTGTAGGGGTTGATACATTTTTCATTTGGGCAAATCAAATCTGAAATTTCGAAGTGGAAATTACAAATTTAAGAATACTTTTTAAAACTGCTTTGCAGGAATATTCTCAGCAACAAAATAGTGATCAAATGAATATCCTACATCTGTACAGTGATGAGGTCAGATTCAGGCACTCAAACCCCAACAAACAACCTCATGTGTAAGCATAGTTGTCTCTCTTATTCTATGTCTGTGCAGACTATCATGATACTTTGTGTGTGTGTTTCTCAGGACATTTCTGTGGGTTTAAATTGGGAGGATCCTGCGTGTCTGGGCCAGGCATGGTAGACTAGAGCCCTGTCCAGACTGACACACAACAGCGTGTTGTAATGACTTTCCTCTCTTTAACATAGCCTGCCGGACTGAACCTCACAAGTGATGTTCTCTCACACCATGTTTGTATAGGCAGCCATGATAGGAGGAGGATGAGGAGGAGAAGCTACTTGCAGTAGTACTTGGGAGCTGATGATGACCATGTATTGTAGAACCATAACATGAACATGGTTCCTCTATTGGAGCTCATTGAAGCCACATCTGATCAAAAAACTAATGCTTTAGGCTTATCATTTCTTGTCCTTATCATTTCTTATCCTTATCCTTTCTTATCATTATCCTTATCCTTATCCTTGTCCTTTCTTATCCTCATCCTTTCTTATCCTTATCCTTTCTTATCCTTATCCTTATCCTTTCTTATCCTCATCCTTTCTTATCCTTATCCTTATCCTTTCTTATCCTTATCCTTTCTTATCCTTATCCTTTCTTATCCTTATCCTTTCTTATCCTTATCCTTTACTAATGACTGTAATATTACATTAATTGGGCAAAAATGCTCTTTCATTTCCCATGTGCCTTTGCTTTTAGGGAGTTTCTCTGTGTGATTTTGAAGTACAGTATCAGACTATGTGAACTATATGCAAATGACAAACCCTGTTGGGATTTAAATATATACTGTGCATCTTTAGGTTATTCTGTGGTCTGGTGTGGATGTCTGTTTTTCTCTGTGGTGTACGTTCTCCCCCATTACAATGATCCAATACTCCCAGGCACAGGCAGCAGTCCTACAGGACTGTGTTGGAGACCAGCGCTCTGCTGCCATCTAGTGTTGGCCAGCTTCTGCCCTGATGTTAGGACTGGGATAACCTCACCTGTGTGTGTGTGTGTGTGTGTGTCTCTGTGTGTGTGTGTGTGTGTCTCTCTGTGTGTGTGTGTGTGTATGTGTGTGTGTGTGTGTGTGTGTGTGTGTGTGTGTGTGTGTGTGTGTGTGTGTGTGTGTGTGTGTGCGTGCGTGCGTGCGTGCGTGTAAGGTAGCTTATTACTGAGAGTCTATATTAGTGAAGGAGGTCAGTCAGAGTCAATGAACATGCTCTAATTCTTCTCCAATTCCCTTGTGCTCTGCCACTTGTCAGACATTTGCATATAAATTGCTTTAGATATGATGTTCCTGGTAATGGTTTAACGACTACTTGTTTATCATTTATGAACGCTTTGGACATTTTTAGGCACAGTAAAGCTTTATAGATATAATTTGATGCTCTGAAGAATGTGTATGTGTCTACAGTTGTGGCCAAACGTTTTGAGAATGACACAAATATTAATGTTCAGAAAGTCTGCTGCCTCAGTTTGTATGATGGCAATTTGCATATACTCCAGAATGTTACGAAGAGTGATCAGATGAATTGCAATTCATTTCAAAGTCCCTCTTTGCCATGCAAATGAACTGAATCCACCAAAAAACATTTCCACTGCATTTCAGCCCTGCCACAAAAGGACCAGACGACATGCTGATTGAGTTTGAATAACAGACTGGAAGCTTCAAAAAGAGGGTGGTGCTTGGAATCATTGTTCTTCCTTTGTCCATCATGGTTACCTGCAAGGAAACACGTGCCGTCATCATTGCTTTGCACAAAAAGGGCTTCACAGGCAAGGATATTGCTGCCAGTAAGATTGCACCTAAATCAACCATTTATCGGATCATCAAGAACTTCAAGTAGAGTGGTTCAGTTGTTGTGAAGAAGGCTTCAGGGTGCCCAAGAAAGTCCAGCAAGCGCCAGGACCATCTCCTAAAGTTGATTCAGCTGCGGGATCCGGGCACCACCAGTACAGAGCTTGCTCAGGAATGGCAGCAGGCAGGTGTGAGTGCACCTGCACGCACAGTGAGGCTAATGCTTTTGGAGGATGGCCTGGTGTCAAGAAGGGCAGCAAAGGAGACACTTCTCTTCAGGAAAAACATCAGGGACAGACTGATATTCTGCAAAAGCTACAGGGATTGGACTGCTGAGGACTGGGGTAAAGTCATTTTCTCTGATGAATCCCCTTTCCGATTTTTTGGGGCATCCGGAAAAAAGCTTGTCTGGAGAAGACAAGGTGAGCGCTACCATCAGTCCTGTGTCATGCCAACAGTAAAGCATCCTGAGACCATTCATGTGTGGGGTTGATTCTCAGCTCACTCACAATTTTGCCTAAGAACACAGCCATGTATAAAGAATAGTACCAACACATCCTTCGAGAGAAACTTCTCCCAAACATCCAGAAACAGTTAGGTGACGAACAATGACTTTTCCAGCATGATGGAGTACCTTGTCATAAGGCAAAAGTGATAACTAAGTGGCTCGGGGAACAAAACATCAATATGTTGGGTCCATGGCCAGGAAACTCCCCAGACCTTAATCCCATTGAGAACTTGTGGTCAATCCTCAAGAGGCAGGTGGACAAACAAAAACTCACAAATTCTGACAAACTCCAAGCATTAATTATGCAAGAATGGGCTGCCATCAGTCAGGATATGGCCCAGAAGTTAATTGACAGCATGCTAGGGGTGGATTGCAAAGGTCTTAAAAAAGAAGGGTCAATACTGCAAATATTGACTCTTTGCATGAACTTCAAATAATTGTAAATAAAAGCCTTTGACACTTATGAAATGCTTTGTAATTATACTTCAGTATTCCATAGTAACATCTGACAAAAATATCTAAAGACACTGAGGCAGCAGACTTTGTGAAAATTAATATTTGTGTCATTCTCAAAACTTTTGGCCACGACTGTATGTGTGTGTGTGTGTGTGTGTGTGTGTGTGTGTGTGTGTGTGTGTGTGTGTGTGTGTGTGTGTGTGTGTGTGTGTGTGTGTGTGTGTGTGTGCGTGCGTGCGTGTGTGGTTTGTGTTAGAGGTC
Organism: Oncorhynchus clarkii lewisi; assembly: GCF_045791955.1. Classification (NCBI taxonomy): domain Eukaryota; kingdom Metazoa; phylum Chordata; class Actinopteri; order Salmoniformes; family Salmonidae; genus Oncorhynchus; species Oncorhynchus clarkii. Next base: position 73,512,298 of record NC_092150.1, read on the forward strand.
GACCGATTAATCGGAATGGCCGATTAATTAGGGCCAATTTCCAATTGTTATGAAAACTTGAAATCGGCCCTTTGACACCGATTTGGCCGATTTTTTAAATACATTTTTTACACCTTTATTTAACTAGGCAAGTCAGTTAAGAACACATTCTTATTTTTAATGACGGCCTAGGAATGGTGGGTTAACTGCCTTGTTCAGGGGCAGAACGACAGATTTTTACCTTGTCAGCTCAGGGATTCAATCTTGCAACCTTACGGTTAACTAGTCCAACGCTCTAACCACCTGCTTTACATTGCACTCCACGAGGAGCCTGCCTGTTACGCGAATGCAGTAAGAAGCCAAGGTAAGTTGCTAGCTAGCATTAAACTTATCTTATAAAAAACAATCAATCAATCAATCATAATCACTAGTTAACTACACATGGTTGATGATATTACTAGTTTATCTAGCGTGTCCTGCGTTGCATATAATCGATGCGGTGCGCATTCGCGAAAAAGGACTGTCGTTGCTCCAACGTGTACCTATCCATAAACATCAATGCCTTTCTTAAAATCAATACTCAAGTATATATTTTCAAACCTGCATATTTAGTTAATATTGCCTGCTAACATGAATTTCTTTTGACTAGGGAAATGGTGTCACTTCTCTTGCAACAGAGTCAGGGTATATGCAGCAGTTTGGGCCGCCTGGCTCATTGCGAACTATGTGAAGACTATTTCTTCCTAGCAAAGACAGCCAACTTCGCCAAACGGGGGATGATTTAACAAAAGCGCATTTGCGAAAAAAGCACAATCGTTGCACAACTGTACCTAACCATAAACATCAATGCCTTTCTTAAAATCAATACACAGAAGTATATACTTTTAAACCTGCATATTTAGCGAAAATAAATCCAGGTTAGCAGGCAATATTAACCAGGTGAAATTGTGTCACTTCTCTTGCGTTCATTGCACGCAGAGTCAGGGTATAGACAACAGTTTGGGCCTCCTGGCTCGTTGCGAACTAATTTGCCAGAATTTTACGTAATTATGACATAACATTGAAGGTTGTGCAATGTAACAGGCATATTTAGACTTATGGATGCCATCCGTTAGATGAAATACGGAACGGTTCCTGAGCGACTGAGCGATGGTAGGCACCAGCAAGCTCGTAAGCATTCATTCAAACAGCACTTTCGTGCATTTTGCCAGCAGCTCTTCGCAATGCTTCAAGCATTGCGCTGTTTATGACTTCAAGCCTATCAACTCCTGAGATTAGGCTGGTGTAACCGATGTGAAATGGCTAGCTAGATAGTCCTATAACCTAAAATGTCTTACCTGGGAATATTGAAGACTCATGTTAAAAGGAACCACCAGCTTTCATATGTTCTCTTGTTCTGAGCAAGGAACTTAAACGTTAGCTTTCTTACATGGCACATATTGCACTTTTACTTTCTTCTCCAACACTTTGTTTTTGCATTATTTAAACCAAATTGAACATGTTTCATTATTTATTTGAGGCTAAATTGATTTTATTGATGTATTATATTAAGTTAAAATAAGTGTTCATTCAGTATTGTTGTAATTGTCATTATTACAAATAAATAAATAAAATGTCTGATTAATCGGTATCGGCTTTTTTTGGTCCTCCAATAATCGGTATCGGTATCAGCGTTAAAAAATCATAATCGGTCGACCTCTAGTTTGTGTTTGTGTATGTGTTTGTGTATGTGTATGTGTTTGTGTATGTGTTTGTGTATGTGTATGTGTATGTGTATGTGTATGTGTTTGTGTATGTGTTTGTGTATGTGTTTGTGTATATGTTTGTGTATATGTTTGTGTATATGTTTGTGTATATGTATGTGTATGTGTTTGTGTATATGTTTGTGTATGTGTTTGTGTATGTGTATGTGTATATGTTTGTGTATATGTTTGTGTATATGTTTGTGTATATGTTTGTGTATGTGTTTGTGTATGTGTATGTGTTTTTGTATGTGTTTGTGTATATGTATATGTATGTGTATGTGTATGTGTATGTGTATATGTTTGTGTATGTGTTTGTGTATGTGTTTGTGTATATGTTTGTGTATATGTTTGTGTATATGTTTGTGTATATGTGTATGTGTATGTGTTTGTGTATGTGTATGTGTATGTGTTTGTGTATATGTTTGTGTATGTGTTTGTGTATGTGTTTGTGTATGTGTTTGTGTATATGTATGTGTATGTGCTTGTGTATGTGAAAATGTTTGTGTTTGTGTATATGTTTGTGTATGTGTTTGTGTATATGTAGGTGTATGTGTTTGTGTATGTGTTTGTGTATGTGTTTGTGTATATGTTTGTGTATGTGTTTGTGTATGTGTTTGTGTATATGTTTGTGTATGTGTTTGTGTATGTGTATGTGTATGTGTTTGTGTATGTGTTTGTGTATATGTTTGTGTATGTGTTTGTGTATGTGTTTGTGTATGTGTTTGTGTATATGTATGTGTATGTGTTTGTGTATGTGTATGTGTATGTGTATGTGTATGTGTATGTGTAAGTGTTTGTGTATGTGTTTGTGTATGTGTATGTGTTCCACTCTTCCACTAACCCTCACCCTTCCATCCCTCCCTTCCTCAATTAAAACACTGTATCTCTCTCTCTCTTTTTCTCTCTCTCTCCATCCCTACATCCTCTCCCCCTCTCTTTATTTCTCTCTCGCGCTCTCTCTCTGCTCATTTTCCATCCTAGTTAACAGATGGTGTGGGTAGCCCTGTCTCTGTCTCACCATGTGTGTGTGTGTGTGTGTGTGTGTGTGTGTGTGTGTGTGTGTGTGTGTGTGTGTGTGTGTGTGTGTGTGTGTGTGTGTGTGTGTGTGTGTGTGTGTGTGTGTGTGTGTGTGTGTGTGTGTGTGTGTGTGTGTGTGTGGTAGTCAGCCTCCGTGGTAATGATCAGTATTCAGTACCAGTCTCTGGTAACTGGCCAGTCTGGACAGCATGTTGGCCCCATAGACTCTGGAGAGATCTCTACTCTAGCAACTAGCTACCACTGCCTGTCTACCTGTCTGCCTCACTGCCTACATGCTTGTCTGCCTCAGTGCCTCAGTGCCTAGATGCTTGTCTGCCTCAGTGCCTCACTGCCTGCCTGCCTGCCTGTCTGCTAGCTGGACTTGCAGCCTCCTTATGTGAAGTGTCTCATCACTCAATGAGGGTAATCAAACACTCACTCACACACACACACACAGACAGACAGACAGACAGACAGACAGACAGACAGACAGACAGACACTCCTTTGTCTGTCGCTGTTTCTCCATAGATGGCTAGAGAGAGATTAGTCGATGAAAGTTGTACTTGTGTTGATCAGTTTTAATTTGTCTGCCCTGGCTGATCGTTAGCCTCAGGAGGATTGTATGGTGCTCTGTGCTAAAAATAACCAAGTGCCCTATTTCCAATCTGTTGAATGACTGAGTGGAGTACCTGATGGGTTTGTGACATTAGTGTCTATAGCAGTTTCTGGTCAAACCCAACCTAAAGTCCTACTATTATGGAAGAGAGAGAGTGGATGATTAAGATTTTTTTTGAGGATTAAATACTTGGAATAACAGGTCCCTAATTTGATTTAGAGAATCCTATTTCTTCATAGATAACATAGTCTTATCTTTATGCAGAAGTGTGTTGCCTGGCAGGGAAAGTGTGGTGTGTCACAATTTGGCACCAAAATGAAAGCTGATTTGGTTTTTAATTAGGCTAGTGGCTCTCAATTCCCCATATGAGGTCAGAGTCACACACACACAAACACACTCTCTCTTTCTCTCGCACACACATACGCATACACACACAGAGTGAGAGAGACAGAATCATGCTTAAAAAATACATTACATGTATCTCCCAGAGTTCTAGCAATTTGGTGCTCATTTAAAAGCAATAGGGTTTGAACAGCTTAGCACTAAATTCTCTATGTGCATTAGTGGTAGTAGTGTTAGCTACTGTCACTGTTTTTCCTCCGCTATACTCTGATGAATGGTCATTTCAGTGTTTCTGTGTACTCTTCTGTTCACTCAGTTCTTAATCCATGTCTGTGACCTCTGACCTATTCAAGCAAGCAGACCAAGTCAAGCAAGAGTAGTTATCTGGTATTTATCTCTGTTTATTCTTTGAAGTCTCAGGCCAACATTTAGAACTTTTAGAAGAGAAGCTGGATATAATGAGATGTTTTATTTGTCTGCCTGTGTGGGGACCATCGTAGTCCAGACTGTGTATTATTATTAAGGTCCTATCAGTGTGTTTGACCTCAAGTTCATCTGAATTGATATCCTGTTCCTGGATTAGAGTCTGGATAGACAGGCTTTCATTATTTCTGATAGAGGTATGTGTGAATCTAAAGACCACTGCCATCATGATTATTCCTGCTTCATGTGAGGGGAGGTTGGGAGCGGTTGGGAGGAGGTTTTGGGGGTGGTTGTGTGAGTGTATCAGAAATAGCCTCATAAGGTTATTAATCAAATAGACCAAAGTTCTGACTGGTCCTAAATCTGCTTTACATACACACAGGGTATGCTGTTTTCCAACCACTTAATCCAAATATGTTACCCACAGTAGTGTGTGTGTGTGTGTGTGTGTGTGTGTGTGTGTGTGTGTGTGTGTGTGTGTGTGTGTGTGTGTGTGTGTGTGTGTGTGTGTGTGTGTGTGTGTGTGTGTGTGTGTGTGTGCTTCTTTGTTAAATGTTTGCCGTTAGAGCTCCTTCCAGCATATTGACCGTTTGGAAATGTTGTGACAGCAGGTCTAAACAGGATGCAGCAGTAGAGGTGTGGTGTTAGTCTATGTAGAGTTGTGGTGTGTGTCTATGTAGAGTTGTGGTGTGTGTCTATGTAGAGTTGTGGTGTATGTCTATGTAGAGTTGTGGTGTGTGTCTATGTAGAGTTGTGGTGTGTGTTCACAACTGTCCTATATGACATAACTGATATGGTTCTAGTCTCCACAACTCTCTTATATGACATCACTGCTCTGGTTATAAACTCCATAACTGTGCCATATGACTTCACTGCTGTAGTTCTAGTCTCTATAATCATCCCATGTGACCTCACTGCTGTGGTGGATTGTGGGTGCTTAGGACTGTCAGTGAGTCTGCGTGATGCTGGGAGCCCCTTCCCTCCCAGGGGGTTCATAAGAAGAACAGGGGGGACTTCCAGGTCCTGTTTTAACTCTTTGTCTGACCTCCCTTGCCCTCTGTCTCCTTCCCCCCTCCCTCTCGTTGTCTGTCTTTCTCTCGTTCCCTCTCTCCCATGGCCCCAAGGGGTCATCAGGCCCTCTATCATTCCAAAACGGGATGATGTTTTTTCTTATTTTTCTTCTGCTCCCAATTTAACAAACCTTAACCTCACTGAGTGACTCATTCAAACCTTAACCTCACTGAGTGACTCATTCAAATCTTAACCTCACTGAGTGACTCATTCAAATCTTAACCTCACTGAGTGACTCATTCAAACCTTAACCTCACTGAGTGACTCATTCAAATCTTAACCTCACTGAGTGACTCATTCAAACCTTAACCTCACTGAGTGACTCATTCAAATCTTAACCTCACTGAGTGACTCATTCAAATCTTAACCTCACTGAGTGACTCATTCAAATCTTAACCTCACTGAGTGACTCATTCAAACCTTAACCTCACTGAGTGACTCATTCAAACCTTAACCTCACTGAGTGACTCATTCAAACCTTAACCTCACTGAGTGACTCATTCAAATCTTAACCTCACTGAGTGACTCATTCAAATCTTAACCTCACTGAGTGACTCATTCAAATCTTAACCTCACTGAGTGACTCATTCAAACCTTAACCTCACTGAGTGACTCATTCAAACCTTAACCTCACTGAGTGACTCATTCAAACCTTAACCTCACTGAGTGACTCATTCAAACCTTAACCTCACTGAGTGACTCATTCAAATCTTAACCTCACTGAGTGACTCATTCAAACCTTAACCTCACTGAGTGACTCATTCAAACCTTAACCTCACTGAGTGACTCATTCAAACCTTAACCTCACTGAGTGACTCATTCAAACCTTAACCTCACTGAGTGACTCATTCAAATCTTAACCTCACTGAGTGACTCATTCAAACCTTAACCTCCCTGAGTGACTCATTCAAATCTTAACCTCCCTGAGTGACTCATTCAAATCTTAACCTCACTGAGTGACTCATTCAAATCTTAACCTCACTGAGTGACTCTTTCAAATCTTAACCTCCCTGAGTGACTCATTCAAATCTTAACCTCCCTGAGTGACTCATTCAAATCTTAACCTCACTGAGTGACTCATTCAAATCAAATCAAATCAAATCAAATCAAATCAAATTTTATTTGTCACATACACATGGTTAGCAGATGTTAATGCGAGTGTAGCGAAATGCTTGTGCTTCTAGTTCCGACAATGCAGTAGTAACAAGTAATCTAACTAACAATTCCAAAACTACTGTCTTGTACACAGTGTAAGGGGATAAAGAATATGTACATAAGGATATATGAATGAGTGATGGTACAGAGCAGCATAGGCAAGATACAGTAGATGGTATCGGGTACAGTATGTACAAATGAGATGAGTATGTAAACAAAGTGGCATAGTATAGTATAAAGTGGCTAGTGATACATGTATTACATAAGGATACCGTCGATGATATAGAGTACAGTATATACGTATGCATATGAGATGAATAATGTAGGGTAAGTAACATTTATATAAGGTAGCATTGTTTAAAGTGGCTAGTGATATATTTACATCATTTCCCATCAATTCCCATTATTAAAGTGGCTGGAGTTGAGTCAGTGTCAGTGTGTTGGCAGCAGCCACTCAGTGTTAGTGGTGGCTGTTTAACAGTCTGATGGCCTTGAGATAGAAGCTGTTTTTCAGTCTCTCGGTCCCAGCTTTGATGCACCTGTACTGACCTCGCCTTCTGGATGATAGCGGGGTGAACAGGCAGTGGCTCGGGTGGTTGATGTCCTTGATGATCTTTATGGCCTTCCTGTGACATCGGGTGGTGTAGGTGTCCTGGAGGGCAGGTAGTTTGCCCCCGGTGATGCGTTGTGCAGACCTCACTACCCTCTGGAGAGCCTTACGGTTGAGGGCGGTGCAGTTGCCATACCAGGCGGTGATACAGCCCGCCAGGATGCTCTCGATTGTGCATCTGTAGAAGTTTGTGAGTGCTTTTGGTGACAAGCCGAATTTCTTCAGCCTCCTGAGGTTGAAGAGGCGCTGCTGCGCCTTCTTCACGATGCTGTCTGTGTGAGTGGACCAATTCAGTTTGTCTGTGATGTGTATGCCGAGGAACTTAAAACTTGCTACCCTCTCCACTACTGTTCCATCGATGTGGATAGGGGGGTGTTCCCTCTGCTGTTTCCTGAAGTCCACAATCATCTCCTTAGTTTTGTTGACGTTGAGTGTGAGGTTGTTTTCCTGACACCACACTCCGAGGGCCCTCACCTCCTCCCTGTAGGCCGTCTCATCGTTGTTGGTAATCAAGCCTACCACTGTTGTGTCGTCCGCAAACTTGATGATTGAGTTGGAGGCGTGTGTGGCCACGCAGTCGTGGGTGAACAGGGAGTACAGGAGAGGGCTCAGAACGCAACCTTGTGGGGCCCCAGTGTTGAGGATCAGCGGGGAGGAGATGTTGTTGCCTACCCTCACCACCTGGGGGCGGCCCGTCAGGAAGTCCAGTACCCAGTTGCACAGGGCGGGGTCGAGACCCAGGGTCTCGAGCTTGATGACGAGCTTGGAGGGTACTATGGTGTTGAATGCCGAGCTGTAGTCGATGAACAGCATTCTCACATAGGTATTCCTCTTGTCCAGATGGGTTAGGGCAGTGTGCAGTGTGGTTGAGATTGCATCGTCTGTGGACCTATTTGGGCGGTAAGCAAATTGGAGTGGGTCTAGGGTGTCAGGTAGGGTGGAGGTGATATGGTCCTTGACTAGTCTCTCAAAGCACTTCATGATGACGGATGTGAGTGCTACGGGGCGGTAGTCATTTAGCTCAGTTACCTTAGCTTTCTTGGGAACAGGAACAATGGTGGCCCTCTTGAAGCATGTGGGAACAGCAGACTGGTATAGGGATTGATTGAATATGTCCGTAAACACACCGGCCAGCTGGTCTGCGCATGCTCTGAGGGCGCGGCTGGGGATGCCATCTGGGCCTGCAGCCTTGCGAGGGTTAACACGTTTAAATGTCTTACTCACCTCGGCTGCAGTGAAGGAGAGACCGCATGTTTTCGTTGCAGGCCGTGTCAGTGGCACTGTATTGTCCTCAAAGCGGGCAAAAAAGTTATTTAGTCTGCCTGGGAGCAAGACATCCTGGTCCGTGACTGGGCTGGGTTTCTTCCTGTAGTCCGTGATTGACTGTAGACCCTGCCACATGCCTCTTGTGTCTGAGCCGTTGAATTGAGATTCTACTTTGTCTCTGTACTGGCGCTTAGCTTGTTTGATAGCCTTGCTAAATCTTAACCTCCCTGAGTGACTCATTCAAATCTTAACCTCACTGAGTGACTCATTCAAACCTTAACCTCCCTGAGTGACTCATTCAAATCTTAACCTCACTGAGTGACTCTTTCAAACCTTAACCTCACTGAGTGACTCATTCAAACCTTAACCTCCCTGAGTGACTCATTCAAATCTTAACCTCCCTGAGTGACTCTTTCAAACCTTAACCTCACTGAGTGACTCTTTCAAACCTTAACCTCACTGAGTGACTCATTCAAACCTTAACCTCCCTGAGTGACTCATTCAAATCTTAACCTCCCTGAGTGACTCTTTCAAACCTTAACCTCACTGAGTGACTCATTCAAACCTTAACCTCCCTGAGTGACTCATTCAAATCTTAACCTCCCTGAGTGACTCATTCAAATCTTAACCTCCCTGAGTGACTCATTCAAACCTTAACCTCCCTGAGTGACTCATTCAAACCTTAACCTCCCTGAGTGACTCATTCAAATCTTAACCTCCCTGAGTGACTCATTCAAACCTTAACCTCCCTGAGTGACTCATTCAAATCTTAACCTCCCTGAGTGACTCATTCAAACCTTAACCTCCCTGAGTGACTCATTCAAACCTTAACTTCACTGAATGACTAATTCAAACCTTAACCTCCCTGAGTGACTCATTCAAACCTTAACCTCACTGAATGACTCATTCAAACCTTAACCTCCCTGAGTGACTCATTCAAACCTTAATCTCACTGAGTGTCTCATTTAAATGAGTGTTGCTTTTAGCTGAATCTTGGCTATTTAAAAATGAGCGCCTTATTAAAAATGAACGCCAAAGGAGAGAGGGAGTAAGAGAGAGAGAGGGAGAAGGAGAGGGAGAAAATGAACGAGAGAGAGAGAGTTGGATAGTTGGAAGCAAGAACTTGAAGAGCCCTGTAATTTGGTTGTGATTCCATGACAGACAAAGGACTCAATATGAGTTTGTGGCAGGCTGCCCCAGTCAGTTCCTAGCACACAGCAGCCAGCTGGGCTGTGGGAGGAGCTGGCCCTAGATCAGTTTTTAGTTTCTAGGTGGGGCCCTCTCTTTCTGTGTTACAACAGGAAAACACTAGTCACACTTACTGGACCGGACCTCGGAGAGAGGAGAGGAGAGGAGAAGAGAGGGGACGTCCCACTCTGGGCTTTAAGCTGTGAGAGAGAGAGGGAGAGGGAGAGAGAGGGAGAGAGAGAGAGAGAGAGAGAATGAGAGAGAGGGAGAGAGAGAGAGAGAGAGAGAGAGAGAGAGAGAGAGAGAGAGAGAGAGAGAGAGAGAGAGAGGAAAAGATAAACAGACAGTGGGGGTAAAGATACAGTGAAAGGGAGAGAGTGGCTGAGTTAAAGGAAGAATTAGCCTAGCCTAGCATGTAGCTAGCCTAGTCTACTGTACTCTACTTGTTCCTCATACTCTGAAAGAGGTACACACAGTTAGCAGGACAGTTACAGATAATTTCCTCTGAAACACTTGGACAGTTCGTGGCTCTGTTAGACTGTCCGCGGCTCTATTATAGTGGTGAGTACTTGTATCCTGTTTTGGTCTTTCTTTCATTTAATTTCAGGGGAAATCGTATCTTGTTTCATGTATTTGTATTGTCAAAGATTTAAATGCTTTGGATGGAGAAATAATATAATTTAAGAGTTGTGAACAAAGTGAAAGAGAACCCACCAGAGGAGTTAAGTCACTATGAGGTCTTGTGTTATAACATTGAGACATTTTTGCTTCAGACATACATAAGGCGTTTCATGGTGAGTGTAACTGAGTTGTAATGAGATTATTGTTGGCTGAGCTGGTATTTTAACTGAAGCATGCCAGCCCTCCTCCACTTTCTGATTGACTGACTGATGCTGCTGAGTCACGATGCTAGCTGATTCTCACTGCACTGCTCCATGCGCTGTGTGTGTGTGTGTATGTTTGCTTGTGCGTGTGTGCGTCTCCTGGTCACTGCCTGCCTTCCTGCGTGTGTGTGTCTATACATGTGTGTGTGTGTGTGTGTGTGTGTGTGTGTGTGTGTGTGTGTGTGTGTGTGTGTGTGTGTGTGTGTGTGTGTGTCAATAAGTGTGTGTGTGTGTGTGCATCTATACATGTGTGTGTATGTGCATCTATATGTGTGTGTGTGTGTGTGTGTGTGTGTGTGTGTGTGTGTGTGTGTGTGTGTGTGTGTGTGTGTGTGTGTGTGTGTGTGTGTGTGTGTGTGTGTGTGAGTGTGTGTGTGTGTGTGTGTGTGTGTGTGTCAATAAGTGTGTGTGTGTGTGTGCATCTATACATGTGTGTGTATGTGCATCTATGTGTGTGTGTGTGTATCTATACGTGTGTGTGTGTGTATCTATACGTGTGTGTGTGTCTGCCTCCATTAGCCATAATTAGTCCTTTACTCCTTCGTTCTCCAGTACATGACAGGGTGAGTGGTGCCTCACATGTCTTCTCTGGAGCCAGACAGACAGATAGAGAGAGAGGGATGAAGAGAGAGAGAGATGGATGAAGGGATCAGGATCCATTACTATTTATCATCAGCCTCTGAAGCCTCTATTGATTTCCTTTTCCATTGAGTGAGAACAAAGCCTTGCTCCCAGCAAAGACCCAAATAAAGAATCGTGCTACATATCAGCACTGAATCTGAGCCTCGCGGCTGTTTATTGATCTCCTCTTCTTCCGGACAAGCACAAACACACACACACACACATCTCTAGAAACACACACACTCACACAACACCACCACACTGACACCAATGCACACACACACACACAGAGTGAGAAACATACACACACACAACATAGAAACACACTCAAATAAGCATACACACACATAGACACGGTCTGTCCTTGTTCACTAGAGGAGTGCCATTGTTCAGTGTGTGTGTGAGTGTGTGTTTGGAGGTGAGGGGCTTTGACAAATAGCTGTTTTGCTGAGGGAGTGTGGAGCTCTATATTCTCTCTCCACATTCTCTCTCCCTTTCTCCCTCTCCCTCTCTTTCTCTCTCTTCTCTATCTCTATTTCTCTCTCTCCCTCTCTTTCTCTCTCTCCCTCTCTTTCTCTTTCTCTCTCTATCTCTTTCTCTCTCCACCTCTCTTTCTCTCTCTCCCTCTCTTTCTCTCTCTCTCTCTTTCTCTCTCTCCCTCTGTTTCTCTTCCTGTCCGGATCTCTGGAGCCGGCATCTGGAACAGCGGTCAGCTGACAAGAAACAAGGGAGCGGAGGGAGGGAGGGGAAAGAGGGGAAGGAGCGATACAGGAGGGAAGGAGGTATGGAGCCAAAAACCTACCAAGGTAGATCCCCGAGCAGGCCTGCTTTATTGTATTGTACTGTCCCAGACCCAGTCCCAGACCCAGACCCAGAACCAGACCCAGACCCAGACCCAGTGTGTAATGTTCTGTATGAAGGATATCTGAATCCATGGACAAAGAGCCTTCAGAACAAAGAAATAGACAGAGACATAGACAGAAATAGAGCTGAACAAACAGGCTTGATTTGAGCTCTTTAGCTCGGAGTTCTCATCGAGGGGAGGCAGGGGAAGCTCACAGGAACAACTGACAGGCTAAATCAGCTACCTACAGGCAGAGAGGGAGGTATATTGTTGGCACCGGGATGGAGCTACCCATGGCCCGAGGGGGGTCTGGAGGTAGATTGTAGTGAGTTGGCACAGTGATGTGAAGGAAGGGCTCCTCTGTTCTGTTCTGGTCTTCTCTGCCTGGGAGGTAATTAATGGAGTTTCAGCCGTCAAAGCCCTCTCTCTCTTTCTCACTCTCTTTCTCTCTCTCTTTCTCTCTCTCGCTGTAGTAGCTGTCTCTGCCAGTCAGACAGACTGTCTTTCTCCCCTAGATTCTCTCTCCCTCCCCATCTCTTTCTCTCTGTTTTTCTCCTCTTTATTCTCTACTTTGTCGTCTTTATTCTCTAGTAGTCTGTCAAAGCGTTGCTATAGAGATAGACCTCTGAGCCCAATTCTCATGAGACACGTCAGCTCGTGTAGACTAGAGACCATTTCTCTCTCAGGGCTGGTGGACATTTGGGATTTGTTGACTTGTTTAAAGTAGACTTTGTTGTGGATGAAACAAATGGAGACTCATGGCCTGCCTGTCTGCCTGTCAGTCAGTGTGTTGTGGATGTGTCTACCTAATAGACGTGGACGGGCCAGATGTGAGCTCTGCAGAGGATCCGCTTAGCATTAGCTTTACAAAGCCAACACTTCCCTGTCTCTACAATGTGCCCTGCAATGGCTGATCCTAACCCTGTGAGCCTCTTTGTTCTGCCTATCCCCTCCGTCATGCAGTCATACCATCAGCAGAGCAGCTACACACACACACACACACACACACACACATGGATGCACACACACACACGTCAATCCCTTTGCGTTGTATGGTATGCACAGTGATGGGATTTCGAACAGAATGGAATCCGTTAATGAAAAGACAGAGATTCCAGTGTAGAGCCTGGGTGCTGTATTCAAAGCTTCAGCTCCCTATTACTGTGCCAACAGCAGAAAGCCCTGTGCTTTGTTTCAACAGCCCAGCTCTGTATAACTAACTATCCACTGGTCTGTGCCAGGCCAGGGTACAGCTCCACCGCCCCACACTACCAACACGTTCGGCATGTCCTGCCTGGACCCCCAGTTTTACAGAGGAAGTGAGGAAACCTTTGTAACATCTGCTGCAGCCTTTCTGCTCCGTCACACCACCGATCATGTGACTGTATATGATCCCCCAGTCGTGTCTGTGGAGCAAGAGAAGAGAGAGACGGTGAACACCATCCCTCATTACATTAACGCCCACACGGGGGTTGTTTGACAGTCTTTTCTCAACTCCATATGTACATGTGTTACTGCTTTTTTCTTGTGGGCCTCTTGTTACATTCAGCAGATTATTTTATCCAGAGCGACTTACAGGAGCAATTAGGGTTAACTGCCTTGCTCAAGGGCACATCAACAGACTTTTCACCTAGTTGGCTCTGGGATTCGAACCAGTGACCTTTCAGAATACTGGCCAAACGCTCTTAACTGCTAGGCTACATATCTGTTCAGGCTTGTGTGTGTGTGTGTGTGTGTGTGTGTGTGTGTGTGTGTGTGTGTGTGTGTGTGTGTGTGTGTGTGTGTGTGTGTGTGTGTGCGCCCCCAGTACATTGAGTATACAAGACATTAAGAACACCTTTTCTTTACACCCAAAAGTGATAAAGCTGCCAGCTCTTAGCAAACTGTTGGAAAAAAATGTGCTATTTTTCTGTAAACAAATTGACAACAGACTTTCAGCATGCTTATAGAGAAGCACACTCAACACTGACACAAATGACTGATGATTGGTTGTAAGATATTGATAATAAGAAGATTGTGGGAGCTATACTGTTAGATTTCAGTGCAGCATCGATATTATTGACCATAACATGTTGCTGAGAATACTTCTGCCATTATCGTGGATTCAGAGCTATCTATCTAATAGAACTCAGAGTGTTTTAATAGAACTCAGAGTGTTTTCTTTAAGCGAAGCCTCTCTAATGTCAAATATGTAGGGTGTTTTCTGCCGCAGGGTAGCTCTCTAGGCCCTCTACGCTTTTCTATTTTTATCAATGACCTGCTTGAACAAAGACTGTGTTCATGTCTGCTGATGATTCAACCATATACACTACCATTCAAAAGTTTGGGGTCACTGAGGAATGTCCTTGTTTTTGAAAGAAAAGCACATTTTTGGTGCATTAAAATAACATCAAATTGATGAGAAATACAGTGTAGTTTTTAATGGAATATCTACATACAGAGGCCCATTATCAGCAACCATCAATCCTGTGTTCCAATGGCACATTGTGTTAGCTAATCCATGTGTATCATTTTAAAAGGCTAATTGATCATTAGAAAACCCTTTTGCAATTATGTTAGCACAGCTGAAAACTGTTGTACTGATTAAAGAAGCAATAAAACTGGCCTTCTTTAGACTAGTTGAGTATCAGCATTTGTGGGTTCGATTACAGGCTCATAATGGCCAGAAACAAATAACTTTCTTCTGAAACTCATCAGTCTATTCTTGATCTGAGAAATGAAGGCTATTCCATGCGAGAAATTACCTAGAAACTGAAGATCTCGTACAACACTGTCTACTACTCCCTTCACAAAACAGAGCAAACGGACTCTAACCAGAATAGAAAGAGGAGTGGGAGGCCCTGGTGCACAACTGAGCCAGAGGACAAGTAGATTAGAGTGTCTAGTTGGAGAAACAGACGCCTCACAAGTCCTCATCTGGCAGCTTCATTAAATAGTACCTGCAAAACACCAGTCTCAACGTCAACAGTGAAGAGGCGACTCCGGGATGCTGAACTTCTAGGGATGGTGGCTCTGACACACACACTTACCCCACCAGACATGCCACTAGGGGTCTTTTCTCAGTCCCCAAATCCAGAACAAGCATAGTTTAAAAAAACAGATGAAGCAGCACCTCACGGCACAACGCCTCTCCCCTATTTGACCTAGATAGTTTGTGTGCATGTAGGCTACGTGTGCCATTTTTTTCTTTGAGAGAATGATTTATGCTTTTATTTCTTTCATCACATTCCCAGTGGGTCAAAAGTTTACATACACTCAATTCGTGTTTGGTAGCATTGCCTTTAAATTGTTTAACTTGGGTCAAATGTTTTGGGTAGCCTTCCACAAGATGCCCACAATAAGTTGGGTGAATTTTAGCCCATTCCTCCTGACAGAGCTGGTGTAACTGAGTCAGGTTTGTAGGCCTCCATGCTTGCACACACTTTTTTAATTCTGCCCACACATTTTCTATAGGTTTGAGGTCAGGGCTTTGTGATGGCCACTCCAATACCTTGACTTTGTTGTCAGTAAGCCATTTTGCCACAACTTTGGAAGTATGCTTTGGGTCATTGTCCATTTGGAAGACCCATTTGCGACCAAGCTTTAACTTCCTGACTAATGTCTTGAGATGTTGCTTCAGTATATCCACATAATTTTCCTTTCTCATGATGCTGTCTATTTTGTGAAGTGCAGCAGTCCATCCTGCAGCAAAGCACTCCCACAACATGATGCTGCCACCCACATGCTTCACGGTTGGGATGGTATTCTTCGGCTTGCAAGTTTCCCCCTTTTTCCTCCAAACTCAACGATGGTCATTATGGCCAAACAGTTCTATTTTTTTTTTCTTCATCAGACCAGAGGACATTTCTCCAAAAAGTACAATCTTTGTCCCCATGTGCAGTTGCAAACCATAGTCTGGCTTTTTTATGGCGGGTTTGGAGCAGTTGCTTCTTCCTTGCTGAGCGGCCTTTCAGGTTATGTCGATATAGGACTCATTTTACTGTGGATATAGATACTTTTGTACCTGTTTCCTCCAGTATCTCCACAAGGTCCTTTGCTGTTGTTCGGTGATTGATTTGCACTTTTCGCACCAAAGTACGTTCATCTCTAGGAGACATAACGTGTCTCCTTCCTGAGCGGTATGATGGCTGCGTGGACCCATGGTGTTTATACTTGCGTACTATTGTTTGTACAGATGACCGTGGTACCTTCAGGCAGGGTAGCCTAGTGGTTAGAGCGTTGGACTCATAACCGCAAGGTTGCAAGTTCAAATCCCGAGCTGACATGGTACAAATCTGTCGTTCTGCCCCTGAACAGGCAGTTAACCCACTGTTCCTAGGCTGTCATTGAAAATAAGAATTTGTTCTTAACTGACTTACCTAGTTAAATAAAGGTTAAAAAATAAATAAAAATTGGGGGAAATTGCTCAGAAGGATGAACCTGACTTGTGGAGGTCTACAGTTATTTTGCTGATTTCTGTTGATTTTCCCATCAAGCAAAGAGGCACTGAGTTTGAAGATAGGCCTTGAAATACATCCACAGGTACTAATTGACTCAATTTATGTCAATTAGCCTATCAGAAGCTTCTGAAGCCATGACGTAATTTTCTGGAATTTTCCAAGCTGTTTAAAGGCACAGTCACCTTAGTGTATGTAAACTTCTGACACACTGGAATTGTTATACAGTGAATTATAAGTGAAATAATTTGTCACTCAACAATTGTTGGAAAAATTACTTGCATCACGCACAAAGTAGATGTCCTAACCGACTTGCCAAAACTATAGTTTGTTAACAAGAATTTTGTGGAGTGGTTGAAAAAAGAGTGTTAATGACTTCAACTTAAGTGTATGTAAACTTCCGACTTCAACTGTATGTAGTTCTGTCCTTGAGCTGTTCTTCTTTGTTAATGTTCTGTATCATGTCATGTTTTATGTTTTGTGTTGGACCCCAGGAAGAGTAGCTGCTGCTTTCACAACAGCTAATGGGGATCATAATAAAATACTAAGACCAATTGAGACATGTGTGTGTGTGCGCCATTCTGGGGCTGAATGGGAAAGACAAAAATGTCAGTGCCTTTGAACAGGGTATGGTAGTAGGTGCCAGGCGCACCAGTTTGTGCCAAGAACTGCAGCGCTCCTTGGTTTTTCAACACTCAACAGTGTCCCATGTGTATCAATATTTTCCATTTGACTGGAGCGCAGAGCGAGATTCCCAAAGGCTGGAGCGCAGAGCGAGATTCCCAAAGGCTGGAGCGCAGAGCGAGATTCCCAAAGGCTGGAGGCAGAGCGAGATTCCCAAAGACTGGAGCACAGAGCGAGATTCCCAAAGGCTGGAGCGCAGAGCGAGATTCCCAAAGGCTGAAGCACAGAGCGAGATTCCCAAAGGCTGAAGCACAGAGCGAGATTCCCAAAGGCTGGAGGCAGAGCGAGATTCCCAAAGGCTGGAGCGCAGAGCCTGGAGCGCAGAGCGAGATTCCCAAAGGCTGGAGCGCCCACTTCAATTTCGCTCCAGTTTTTTATTTTTTATTTTATTTTACCTTTATTTAACCAGGCAAGTCAGTTAAGAACAAATTCTTATTTTCAATGACGGCCTGGGAACAGTGGGTTAACTGCCTGTTCAGGGGCAGAACGACAGATTTGTACCTTGTCAGCTCGGGGGTTTGAACTTGCAACCTTCCGGTTACTAGTCCAACGCTCTAACCACTAGGCTACCCTGCCGCCAGTAGTGCTCACTTCACGAGCTCAGGGCATGCCCGGCCAAATATGCATTTGTAGTCTACTTGTGTGCTGCTATAGCCCCTTGCTTTAGTTACTGTCATGGAGTTCACTAAATATTTTCATAAAGAAACTGATAAAACACACAAAATCAAGGTGACTTATAAAGATGAGGACCAACAGCAAGAGAGGGAGTGTGGTGATGTAGTGTCTAAAGAATCATAGTGGAATCTGAAAAGACACTTATCCTGAAAGCACGATGGTGTATTTACTACATACACATGCTAACAGAAAGGAACGAGGTGGGTAGATAACTAAGTGTGTCATTGTAGCAAAGTATAAACACTAAGTATGCATAAAAAAAAAATCTGATCTCAAATGTTTTGTTCATTTTTGTTCTATTATCTATACAATAGTCCATAGTTGCCTGGCATATTCCCACTTTCAAGAAGCTTTCCGTATTGATTGGGTTATTTTGCTTAAAAACCTTTCGGCCTACCTATAGAAAGATCATTTTAAAAACAACTCTGCATCTCTGCCCAGCCTGGCAAGTGGCCAAAAGGGTGTTTAGCACACCCAGTGGCTCTGCAAGTGTGGAGAGGATATTCTCCGCTGCTGGCCTTCTCTCCAGACATCATCGCATCATCCTGAAGCCACAGACTGATGAATTCAAAGGCACTAATAAGTAATTGTTCGTTTAATTTGTATGTCATTCTAAGTAAGTCACAGCCTATGTGCCCAATCCACATCGACAGGGCTACGGTGGAGTGGGTCGAGAGCCTCAAGTTCCTCAGTGTCCAAATCACTAAGGACTTAAATCGATCCACACACACACGCACAGTCGTGATGGAGGCACGACAGCACCTCTTCCCCCTCAGGAGGCTGAAAAGGTTTGGCATGGGCCTTCAAGTCCTCAAAAAGTTATACAGCTGCACCATTGAGAGCACCTTGACTGGCTGCATCACTGCTTGGTATGGCAACAGCACCACCCTCAATCGCATGGTGCTACAGAGGGTGGTGGAGATACTACAGTACATCACTGGGGCCAGGCTCGCTGCCATCTAGGACCTCCATATCAGGCGGTGTGAAAGGAAGGCCCGGAAAAGCGTTAAAGACTCCAGCCACCCAAGCCATAGGTTTTTCTCTCTGCCTCTGCATGGCAAGAGGTATCAGTGCATCAAGTCTGACACTAACAGGCTCCTGAACAGTATTTCTCGTGTATTTTTGTTCAACCTTATGTTATTTTTAGTACTACATTGATATTGATTACTGCATTGTTGGGTTTAGAGTTTGCAAGAAAGGCATTTCACTGTACTTGTGCAGGTGACATTAAAATTTGAAACTTGAAGGAGAAAAAACGCATACTATGTACACAGCCACGTTTACTGTATCTAAAACATAAAATACTGTAAACTACTTTTCATTGTTAACAGGAGGCTACATCTCTCAAGGGCATCTTTGAAAATACAGCCAAGGCCTCCCGGGTGGCGCAGTGGTTAAGGGCGCTGTACTGCAGCGCCAGCTGTGCCATCAGAGTCCCTGGGTTCGCGCTCTGTCGTAACCGGCCGCGACCGGTAGGTCCGTCGTCCGGGTTAGGGAGGGATTGGTCGGTAGGGCGCTCCTTGTCTCATCGCGCACCAGCGACTCCTGTGGCGGGCCGGGCGCTAGCCAAAGGTAGCCAGGTGCAGGGTGTAGCCTCTGACACATTGGTGCGGCTGGCTTCCGGGTTGGATGCGCGTTGTGTTAAGAAGCAGTACGGCTGGTTGGGTTGTGTATTGGAGGACGTATGACATTCAACCTTCGTCTCTCCCGAGCCCATACGGGAGTTGTAGCAATGAGACAAGATAGTAGCTACTACAACAATTGGATACCATGAAATTGGGGAGAAAAAGGGGTAAAATTCAAAAAAAAATTAAAATAAAAATAAATACAGCCACGTGTCTATGAATTCTACTGACTTTATGCAAAAAGGATGGGTTAACACGTTGGACTATAATCATATGCAATAACAGGAACAAGTTTATTCAAAAGAAATCCCTTTAGTCTATTTTAAGTATAGCAAAACACGTAGAGAACAGATGACTCGATGAATTATATGTGGATCACATTGGAGTTATTCCTCTATCTTTCCATCCATTCTCCTCTCCTCTCCTCCATCCATCCTTTCTTATTATAGGGCAGATATATCATGTCTTCAGCATAGCGTCTAAAATTTGACTCATGTTTTCATCTCTGACCTGTGTTTTTATCTCCCTAGCTCTGTTATCTGAGCACACACACATACTGCCTCACACACACACACACACACACACACACACACACACACACACACACACACACACACACACACACACACACACACACACACACACTCTCTCTCTCTCTCTCTCTCTCTCTCGCTCTCTCTCTCTCTCACTCTCTCTCTCTCTCTCTCTCTCTCTAAAGTGCTTAGTCAGGGCATGTCTTCTGTCATCAGCATCACCTCTGTGTTGTTAAATAGAAGCTTTAACCCAAGGTTCCTATGTCACTTCTCTCATCAACGCATCAAACTAGTCAAGAATGCCATCCGTCATCAAGGCAATAGCCAAAGCCTGTGCCGATCAGTAACTCTGTCAATGTCCCTCTCTGGGTTTCAACTCCCAAGTCCCAGAGGAGCCACATATTCATGTGTGTGTGACACTCCCTCACACTCACTTCTGAGAGTGTGTTCACTCTCAAACACTCTGCTGAGGTCTCCATCAACACCAGCTGTCTAGCATATCTGTAGAAAACACCAGTGTGTTTGCTGAGTGTCCCACTGTGGGCTTATGAAGCATGTTACCATGAGGCTTTTGTGAGCTTGGCAATGGGAGTTATGACCGCTCTGCTCGGAGCTGCACTTGGTTCCAATTAGGTAATGACATTCCAGTCCAGGCTATTGCCAAGCCATACGGTGGGGGTCAGAGGACTCCCAGCAAGCCAAAATTGATTCTGTTAAAGTACCCTGAACATTTGTTAGGTCGCAGAAAATGTTCTCCTAACACAAAACTGTCCATTTGAGGTGCTGATTATAGAATGTTTATATTAAATATTTGCCTGTTGTTGCCAGAATGTTCCTAGAACACATTTAATATGTTTTTTAAAAGGTTCCCAGAATGTTTCATTAGGTTGTGGGAACAGTCTAGTGAGAACAACATGGGGAAATCACAAAATATATGTTCACAAAACCCCAAAACTGTCCAGTTGTGCTGATTATTCTACAATGTTTATTTTAGGGTGCAAAAAAGCATTCAACTGATGTTCCAAGAACGTTGTCTGTTCTTTAAAAGTTCCAAAAACATTTATTTAGGCTGTGGGAATATTGTGGGGATACGACAAGAGATCCCAAAACACGAAAACTATCCAGTTGCGCTGAAATTCAGATAACACCTGTATCCGGGTGCACAAAACATCCCTTTGATATCGCAAGAAGAGAAGAAGAGCATGCAAAGAGTGTGCAAAGCTGTCATCAAGGCAAAGGTTGGCTACTTTAAAGAATCTAAAATCTAAAATATATTTTGATTTGTTTAACACTTTTTTGGTTACTACATGATTCCATATGTGTTATTTCTTAGTTTTGATGTCTTCACTATTATTCTACAATTTAGAAAATAGTAAACATAAAGAGAAACCCTTGAATGAGTAGGTATGTCCAAACCTTTGACTGGTACTGTATTTGAAATAAATCAGAATACAGTAGAATGCATACCACCCTGCATACCACTGCTGGCTTGCTTCTGAAGTTAAGCAGGGTTGGTCCTGGTCAGTCCCTGGATGGGAGACCAGATGTTGCTGGAAGTGGTGTTGGAGGGCCAGTAGGAGGCACCGTGATGGTTTGATGGCCAGATTGGGAAATTAGCTAGGACACCAGCGTTAACACCCCTACTCTTACGATAAGTGCCATGGGATCTTTAATGACCTCAGAGAGTCAGGACACCCGTTTAACGTCCCATCCGAAAGACAGCACCCTACACTGGTCTAAAAAATATCTCAATGCCTGAGGGCAGTGATTGGGGACACTGCCCTGTGTAGGGTGCTGTCTTTCGGATGGGACGTTAAACGGGTGTCCTGACTCTCTGAGGTCATTAAAGATCCCATGGCACTTATCGTAAGAGTAGGGGTGTTAACGCTGGTGTCCTAGCTAATTTCCCAATCTGGCCATCAAACCATCACGGTCACCTAATAATCCCCAGTTTACAATTGGCTCATTCATCCCCCTCCTCTCCCCAGGTCGTTGCTGCAAATGAGAATGTATTCTCAGTCAACTTACCTGGTAAAATAACGGATAAATAAAATCAAATAAAAAGTTGTTGGATACTGTAGGTGAAATCAATCAGAATACAGTAGAAGTTGTAGAATCCTGGATACTGTAGGTGAAATAAATCAGAATACAGTAGAAGTTGTAGAATCCTGGATGCTGTATGTGAAATAAATCAGAATACAGTAGAAGTTGTAGAATCCTGGATACTGTAGGTGAAATAAATCAGAATACAGTAGAAGTTGTAGAATCCTGAATACTGTATGTGAAATAAATCAGAATGTTGTAGAATCCTGGATACTGTATGTGAAATAAATCAGAATACAGTAGAAGTTGTAGAATCCTGGATGCTGTAGGTGAAATAAATCAGAATACAGTAGAATCCTGGATGCTGTAGGTGAAATAAATCAGAATACAGTAGAATCCTGGATGCTGTATGTGAAATAAATCAGAATACAGTAGAAGTTGTAGAATCCTGGATGCTGTAGGTGAAATAAATCAGAATACAGTAGAATCCTGGATGCTGTAGGTGAAATAAATCAGAAGTTGCAGAATCCTGGATGCTATAGGTGAAATAAATCAGAATACAGTAGAAGTTGTAGAATCCTGGATACTGTAGCACGTATCCCCC
This sequence comes from Oncorhynchus clarkii lewisi, assembly GCF_045791955.1. Lineage (NCBI taxonomy): Eukaryota > Metazoa > Chordata > Actinopteri > Salmoniformes > Salmonidae > Oncorhynchus > Oncorhynchus clarkii. The sequence goes on from NC_092150.1 coordinate 73,534,660, forward strand.
ATTAAAATCTTTCAACATGCACACAAATAATCTTTATAATAGTTTATGTACACTTTATGTCTTCTTTTGTGAGAGATGCAGTCATGTTGTTACAAGGGAGAGTAGGGAATTGAATTTCCCAATGTGTAACACAGAAGCAGGGGGGAAAGCCATTTTCCTCTAGTTTATTTTGGATTTTGTGAGCATACTAACATGAATTGGCTTCTATGATGTCTTTGTTAGAGTAAATGGATCTGCAGTAACAACCCATCCTGTCTGCGTCCTGTCTGTCTGGGCCTTTGTTAGGACTATCATGTCACCACAACGTCCTTCTTCACACTCTGCCCAGTCATAGAGATTTAATGGTCAGATGTCATGGTCATTTCACCATGACATCACAAACCAAACCCATCCTGACCAGACCAATCAGACCAATCCTTTAGGAAAAAAATGGTCATCCTTCGTTCTGATCAGGGATGAAAGTCAAGGATGAAAGTGAGGAAAAAATGGCTGTAGGTAGGTATGTTCCCTGTGCACTGTGTTTGTGTGTGATGCCTGGCTGCCTCTGTGTGTTGGTCAGGATGACACACACAGTAACACAGTATCCAATTAAACCAAGCTGTTTACCTTCCCCTCTCCCAACGCTATCACCACACCCCCCTTGGCTATTTATTTTGATAACAGCTCTGAAGCCATTTCCTTTTTCTGGATTGATGTGGCTTGTGTAGAGGCTGAAATGAAAAGCTTATTACATTGATATTTAAACATGTCAGAGGGCAAGTAGGCCTACAAAAGGGACCTGCGGTGGAATTAAATGGTAGTATATTAGCAGGTCAGAAATCACGTTGAGATGAGAGGATTAGTGATGTTACCTGGGCAGTGAAACATATCACTCACAGATTATACTGTAATGTGTGTGTGGAGAACCACACAGCCATGATTACACACAGAGCGAGCTACAGTAGTGAGTGCATACATTTTAATATTTTTTTGTATTGGTCCCCCATGGGAATCAAACCCACTGACAAGCTCTACCAACTGAGCCACATGGGACTAAGCTACACGGGACACATTACTGCAGAACCACAAATGTCCCATGTCCATCCTTATTCCTCATAAGGGAACTAGGGAGAAGGAAAGTAGAGTCTTTTACAGCAAGCAGGGTTTAATGTTTTGTTGGGATACAATGGATCTCTATTGTCTGATCATTGGATCTCTATTGTCTGGTCTCATCTCCTCTCAGAACATCCACACTCCACCCTAAGTCAGACCCAGCAGTACACAAGCTTTTCCTGTTTTTGTTGCCCATGGTAACGGGCCTGTGTGTATCCGCGGTGATGTCATGCAGTGATATATGACTAGTGAGAGTGAGGGGGGGATGATGACCTCGGCACCGGAGGGTCCCAGGGGACCCATATCAGCGGGGGCCAGCTCGCAGCATCAGGACTTTCTCACAGTCAGTATCTGGCCTGGGGCTCCCTATCTTGGCTAGAGCTCCGGAGCTAACCCCCACCACCTCCATGGGGATCACATCGCCAACACAACACGACTAAACCTCTCCCTTTGACAGACAGTCAGACACAAAGAAGAACAGCTTTGATTATAGAGGGGTTCAGTAGGCGTTTGATTAAAGAGGGGTTCAGTAGAGGTTTGATTATAGAGGGGCTCAGTAAGGGTTTGATTATAGAGGGGTTCAGTAGGGGTATGCTTAAAGAGGGGTTCCGTAGGCATTTGATTAAAGAGGGGTTCAGTAGGGTTTTGATTAAAGAGGGGTTCAGTATGGTTGTAGTATTGGTTTCTGAAGAAGTCTACCTATTCTGAAACTGATAGCATTCTCCCTGTAGACATTGACGATATAAGTGTTTAATGATGTATGATTTGGCATACATTGTTTATAGAATTTACAGTGACTTGTTATATAGGAGAGGCTGAGGAGGCTGATGTTATATAGAAAGAGGAGGGGGGTAGAGGAGGCTGATGTTATATAGAAAGAGAGGAGAGGCTGAGGAGGCTGATGTTATATAGAAAGAGAGGAGAGGCTGAGGAGGCTGATGTTATATAGAAAGAGAGGCGTGGCTGAGGAGGCTGATGTTATATAGAAAGAGAGGAGAGGCTGAGGAGGCTGATGTTATATAGAAAGAGAGGAGAGGCTGAGGAGGCTAATGTTATATAGAAAGAGAGGAGAGGCTGAGGAGGCTGATGTTATATAGAAAGAGAGGAGAGGCTGAGGAGGCTGATGTTATATAGAAAGAGAGGAGAGGCTGAGGAGGCTGATGTTATATAGAAAGAGGAGGGGGGTAGAGGAGGCTGATGTTATATAGAAAGAGAGGCGTGGCTGAGGAGGCTGATGTTATATAGAAAGAGAGGAGAGGCTGAGGAGGCTGATGTTATATAGAAAGAGAGGAGAGGCTGAGGAGGCTGATGTTATATAGAAAGAGAGGAGAGGCTGAGGAGGCTAATGTTATATAGAAAGAGAGGAGAGGCTGAGGAGGCTAATGTTATATAGAAAGAGAGGAGAGGCTGAGGAGGCTGATGTTATATAGAAAGAGAGGAGAGGCTGAGGAGGCTGATGTTATATAGAAAGAGGAGGGGGGTAGAGGAGGCTGATGTTATATAGAAAGAGAGGCGTGGCTGAGGAGGCTGATGTTATATAGAAAGAGAGGCGTGGCTGAGGAGGCTGATGTTATATAGAAAGAGAGGAGAGGCTGAGGAGGCTGATGTTATATAGAAAGAGAGACGAGACTGAGGAGGCTGATGTTATATAGAAAGAGGAGGGGGGTAGAGGAGGCTGATGTTATATAGAAAGAGAGGCGTGGCTGAGGAGGCTGATGTTATATAGAAAGAGAGGAGAGGCTGAGGAGGCTGATGTTATATAGAAAGAGAGGAGAGGCTGAGGAGGCTGATGTTATATAGAAAGAGAGGAGAGGCTGAGGAGGCTGATGTTATATAGAAAGAGAGGCGTGGCTGAGGAGGCTGATGTTATATAGAAAGAGAGGAGAGGCTGAGGAGGCTGATGTTATATAGAAAGAGAGGAGAGGCTGAGGAGGCTGATGTTATATAGAAAGAGGAGGGGGGTAGAGGAGGCTGATGTTATATAGAAAGAGAGGAGAGGCTGAGGAGGCTGATGTTATATAGAAAGAGAGGAGAGGCTGAGGAGGCTGATGTTATATAGAAAGAGAGGCTGAGGAGGCTGATGTTATATGAGGAGGCTGATGTTATATAGAAAGAGAGGAGAGGCTGAGGAGGCTGATGTTATATAGAAAGAGAGGAGAGGCTGAGGAGGCTGATGTTATATAGAAAGAGGAGGGGGGTAGAGGAGGCTGATGTTATATAGAAAGAGAGGCGTGGCTGAGGAGGCTGATGTTATATAGAAAGAGAGGAGAGGCTGAGGAGGCTGATGTTATATAGAAAGAGAGGAGAGGCTGAGGAGGCTGATGTTATATAGAAAGAGGAGGGGGGTAGAGGAGGCTGATGTTATATAGAAAGAGAGGCGTGGCTGAGGAGGCTGATGTTATATAGAAAGAGAGGAGAGGCTGAGGAGGCTGATGTTATATAGAAAGAGAGGAGAGGCTGAGGAGGCTGATGTTATATAGAAAGAGAGGCGTGGCTGAGGAGGCTGATGTTATATAGAAAGAGGAGGGGGGTAGAGGAGGCTGATGTTATATAGAAAGAGAGGAGAGGCTGAGGAGGCTGATGTTATATAGAAAGAGAGGAGAGGCTGAGGAGGCTGATGTTATATAGAAAGAGAGGAGAGGCTGAGGAGGCTGATGTTATATAGAAAGAGGAGGGGGGTAGAGGAGGCTGATGTTATATAGAAAGAGAGGAGAGGCTGAGGAGGCTGATGTTATATAGAAAGAGAGGAGAGGCTGAGGAGGCTGATGTTATATAGAAAGAGAGGCGTGGCTGAGGAGGCTGATGTTATATAGAAAGAGAGGAGAGGCTGAGGAGGCTGATGTTATATAGAAAGAGAGGAGAGGCTGAGGAGGCTGATGTTATATAGAAAGAGAGGAGAGGCTGAGGAGGCTGATGTTATATAGAAAGAGAGGAGAGGCTGAGGAGGCTGATGTTATATAGAAAGAGAGGAGAGGCTGAGGAGGCTGATGTTATATAGAAAGAGGAGGGGGGTAGAGGAGGCTGATGTTATATAGAAAGAGAGGCGTGGCTGAGGAGGCTGATGTTATGTAGAAAGAGAGGAGAGGCTGAGGAGGCTGATGTTATATAGAAAGAGAGGAGAGGCTGAGGAGGCTGATGTTATATAGAAAGAGAGACGAGACTGAGGAGGCTGATGTTATATAGAAAGAGAGGAGAGGCTGAGGAGGCTGATGTTATATAGAAAGAGGAGGGGGGTAGAGGAGGCTGATGTTATATAGAAAGAGAGACGAGACTGAGGAGGCTGATGTTATATAGAAAGAGAGGAGAGGCTGAGGAGGCTGATGTTATATAGAAAGAGAGACGAGACTGAGGAGGCTGATGTTATATAGAAAGAGAGGAGAGGCTGAGGAGGCTGATGTTATATAGAAAGAGGAGGGGGGTAGAGGAGGCTGATGTTATATAGAAAGAGAGACGAGACTGAGGAGGCTGATGTTATATAGAAAGAGAGGAGAGGCTGAGGAGGCTGATGTTATATAGAAAGAGAGACGAGACTGAGGAGGCTGATGTTATATAGAAAGAGAGGAGAGGCTGAGGAGGCTGATGTTATATAGAAAGAGGAGGGGGGTAGAGGAGGCTGATGTTATATAGAAAGAGGAGGGGGGTAGAGGAGGCTGATGTTATATAGAAAGAGAGGCGAGGCTGAGGAGGCTGATGTTATATAGAAAGAGAGACGAGACTGAGGAGGCTGATGTTATATAGAAAGAGAGGAGAGGCTGAGGAGGCTGATGTTATATAGAAAGAGAGACGAGACTGAGGAGGCTGATGTTATATAGAAAGAGAGGAGAGGCTGAGGAGGCTGATGTTATATAGAAAGAGGAGGGGGGTAGAGGAGGCTATAGTCACGGGGCTCTGGTCCGTAGCGCCTCCATGGAGCTCTGCCAGGGAGCAGGGTGCAGCCATCCTCCCCTCAACCCTCAGCCCCAGCCTCTGACTCAACCAAACACAGCAATTTCTCAAATGAATTGAATGGTTCTCTTTTCCTACGACAGCTGCAAACCATGGAAACATTAATGGAGACACCACAGCCATCTTTCATAGCAAGAATGTCATCCGTGACTATGTTAAACTGCGGAATGTGTGTGTGTGTGTGTGTGTGTGTGTGTGTGTGTGTGTGTGTGTGTGTGTGTGTGTGTGTGTGTGTGTGTGTGTGTGTGTGTGTGTGTGTGTGTGTGTGTGTGTGTGTGTGTGTGTGTATTTGTGTGGGTGGGGCTCAAGTGGCCACAATGAATAAGTCAACAAATGTTGCTTTTCTGGTTTCTGAAGTGTAAGGTGTGTAAACTGAACAGCAATACTCTGCTTCTCCCCTATTTTCCACTCTACTTCATGCTTGGGGGAGGCAGGTAGCCTTGTGGTTAGAGTGTTGGGCCAGTAACTGAAAGGTTGCTGGATCAAATTCCTGAACTGACAAGGTAAAAATACATTGTTTTACACCTGAACAAGGCAATTAACCCACTGTTCCCCAGTAGGCTGTCATTGTAAATAAGAATTTTGTTCTTAACTGACTTGCCTAGTTAATTAAATAAAGGTTAAAAAATACTTGTGTGACTAGTTCCTGAACTTCCTATCCCTAGCCCCAGAGGGTGCTGCTGCTCCAGGACTGCCCCATCCTATCCTGCATGATTCCATCACATTCTCTTTCTCCCTCCCTCTCTCAAGCCATTCAATCTGGGTGTGGCTGGAACAGGGCTGGATTTAGGCTTGGCTGCATTGGTCTGGGCAAGGTTTAGGTCTAGTTTAGACTGGCTGAGATGCCTTACTCTTGAGACTTGTGTGCATAGCAGTTTTGATTTACAGAGACCCCCAGGAGGAAGTTGCCGCCACTATTTCGATGTAATTTCCTGTCCTAGAGAGGAAATGCACATCTAGGATCCACCTCTGAAGAATGACGAAGGCTATGTGGGAATTTCCACATGGAGTTGATAAACAACAACAAATAGGGCACTGGCAGTTGTCAGTGTAGCTAGCTAGCATGCTAACCTGATCTAGCTCTGATTCAGAGGGGTTGGGTTAAATGTGGAAGACACATTTCAGTTGAATGCATTCAGTTGTACAACTGACTAGGTAACCCCTTTCCTTTTAGCTAGCTACCTATATTGCTAACCTAATCCAGCTAGCTAATGTTATCGGTTGTTGCTGTTTTTTACTACACTGTATTCAAAAGATTAGCCAGCTGGCTCTATGGCTGGTTCTGGAGCTGGATTAATTTAAGGAAAACTTTGCCACAGATGGAAACCACAGTCCTATCTTAGACTTCGCCATTTATTGTTATCTCAAAAGTTTTTGGCTGTCTTCCATAAATTGCCACAGCAAATCTGCCATAGAAATAGTTCCAAATAATAAGATGAAGCTCCGGTAATATGGATAACTATTGAAAGCTGATATGCATTTTTCTACATTGTAATGGGCAATCTTTGGTAGGTAGGCTGCTGGCAGGCTTCGGCTGTGGTACAGCAAAGCCAAGTCAGCTCATGCTCATGGTTTTCACAGTGGAAGTGAAATAATAGACTAGAATGACTTTGCTCATGATCATACACACCGCAAATGTTGTGTAAGTATTCACCTCATTATTTCTGTACAATGTAAAAGGAAAGTCACACAAGTCTCCTTGCTCAAGGTTGTGAATTCTAAGTTATTATCTTATTGGCTAATGCAAGAACGCAGCAGTGAAAGTCAAAACAGAACGTTCTGACATTGTTTTGTTTATGGGTTCGTAAATAAGGTGAATAAGTTCCTTAAATTTTCTTTTGTGGGTGCCTTTTCATTATCTGGATAGACACATGTGGTTTCTAGCTAACTTTATACCAATCAAAGCAGTGGAGCGTGTAGTGATGCAAAATTGGGCATAACCATTCATCATGGGGTGAGGGGGGTGCGGGTTTGCAAAATGCTATCATGTCACGCAATTAAATCAAATCAAATCAAATTTTATTTGTCACATACACATGGTTAGCAGATGTTAATGCGAGTGTAGCGAAATGCTTGGAAATTCTCCCTCCCTTCATCCCTCTAGCCGTTCCTCCATCATCTCAGCCTCCCTCTCTCTGTATTTGGCTAGCAGTCAGCTTGATGTAGCCCATGACTATCCAGTGACACATATACCATCTATAAAAGGGTCAGATATAATGAACAAAATATAAACGTAACATGTAAAGTGTTGGTCCCATGTTTCATGAGCTGAAATAAAATATCCCAGAAATGTTCCATTACCACAAAAATTTGACATTCAGAAAGTATTCAGACCTCTTGACGTTTTCATCAATTTACACACAAAATCTGAAATATCACATTTACGTACAGTACCAGTCAAAAGTTTGGAGACACCTACTCATTCAAGGGTTTTCCCCTTTATTTTTACTATTTTCTACATTGTAGAATAATAGTGAAGATATCAAAGCTATGAAATAGCACACATGGAATCATGTAGTAACCAAAATAAGTATATAAAAAAATAAATATGTATTTTGGATTCTTCAAAGTAGACACCCTTTTCCTTGATGACACTCTTGGCATTCTCTCATCCAGCTTCACCTGGATTACTTTTCCAACAGTCTTGAAGGAGTTCCCAAATATGCTGAGCACTTGTTGACGGCTTTTCCTTCACTCTGTGGTCCAACTCATTCCAAACCATCTCAATTGGGTTGAGGTTGGGTAATTTTGGACACCAAGTCATCTGATGCAGCACTCCATCACTCTCCTTCTTGGTCAAATATCCCTTACACAGCCTGGAGGTGTGTTGGGTTATTGTCCTGATGAAAAACAAATGATAGTCCCACTAAGTGCAAACCAGATGGTATGGCTGTGGTAGCCATGCTGGTTAAGTGTGCCTTTAATTCTAAGTAAATCACAGACAGTGTCACCAGCAAAGCACCCTCACTTCATCACACCTCCTCTATGCTTCACAGTGGTAACCACACATGAGGAGATCATTCGTTCATCTACTCTGCGTCTCACAAAGACACAGCATTTGGAATCAAAAATCTCCAATTTGGACTCATCAGACCAAAGGGCAGATTTCCACCGGTCTAATGGCCATTGCTTGTGTTTCTTGGCCCAAGCAAGTCTCTTCTTCTTATTGGTGTACTTTATTAGTGGTTTCTTTGCAGCAATTTGACCATGAAGGCCTGATTCACGCAGTTCCTCTGAACAGTTGATGTTGAGATGTGTGTGATACTTGAACTCTAATGAACGTATCCTCTGTAGCAGAGGTAACTCTGGGTCTTCCTTTCCTGTGGTGGTTTTTGCGACTGCACTTGAAGAAACATTTTACTAAGTTCTTGAAATGTTCCGCATTGACTGACCTTCATGTCTTAAAGTAGTGATGGACTGTTGTTTTCTCTTTGAAATAAAATATATTTTGATTTGTTTAACACTTTTTTGGTTACTACATCATTCCATATGTGTTATTTCATAGTTTTGATGTCTTCACTATTATTCTACAATGTAGAAAATAGTAAAAATAAAGAAAAACCCTTGAATGAGTATGTGTGTCCAAACTTTTGACTGGTACTGTAAGTATTCGGACCATTTACTCAGTACTTTGTTGAAGCACCTTTGGCAGCGATTACAGCCTTGAGTGTTCTTGTGTATGACACTACAAGCTTGCCAAACCTGTATTTGGTGAGTTTCTCCCATTCCTCTCTGCAGATCCTCTCAAGCTCTGTCAGGTTGGGTGGGGAGCGTTGCTGCACAGCTATTTTCAGGTCTCTCCAGGGATGTTCGATCTGGTTCAAGTCCGAGCTCTGGCTGGGCCACTTAAGGACATTCAGAGACTTGTCCCCAAGCCACTCCTGAGTTGTCTTTACTGTGTGCTTAGGGTCGTTGTCCTGTTGGAAAGTGAACCTTCGGCCCAGTCTGAGGTCCTGAGCGCTCTGGAGCAGGTTTTCATCAAGGATCACTCTGTACTTTGCTCCATTCATCTTTGCCTCGATCCTGACTAGTCTCCCCGTCCCTGCCGTTGAAAAACATATCCACAGCATGATGATGCCACATCCATGCCTCACTGTAGGGATGGTGCCAGGTTTCCTCCAGACGTGGCGCTTTGCATTCAAGCCAAAGAGTTCAATCTTGGTTTCATCAGACCAGAGAATTCTGTTTCTCATGGTCTGAGAGGCTTTAAGTACCTTTTGGTAAGCTTCAAGCGGGCTGTCATGTGCCTTTTATTGAGGAGGCCACTCCTGCAGAGATGGTTGACCTTCTGGAAGCATCTCCCATCTCCACAAAGGAACTCTAGAGCTCTGTCAGAGTGACCACTGGGTTCTTGGTCACCTCCCTGACCAAGGCCCTCCCCCAATGGCTCTGTTTGTTCAGTCGGTCAGCTCTAGAAAGAGTCTTGGTGGTTCCAAATATTTTCCATTTAAGAATGATTGAGACCACTGTGTTCTTGCTATAGGATTTTTTTGGTACCCTTCTCCAGATCTGTGCCTTCACATAATCCTGTCTCGGAGCAAAGTCAAAGAGGGGAGAGAGTGAGAGGGAGAGGGGAGAAACAGAGGGACGGAGGAAGGGAGGACTAGTGCAGAGTGGAAGGGAAAGAGAGTGGAGAGAGATGGTTCATTTAGCTGGGCCAGGTGCCAGCTCCCCCTAGCCATAGGACCTGGACCTGGATCTCTCAGCTTTCAGCAGGGTGCACAGCTCCAGCCCCCCGGCAGAAAAATCAATTCACAAATAGTGTGTGTGTGTGTGTGTGTGTGTGTGTGTGTGTGTGTGTGTGTGTGCGTGCGTGCGTGCGTGCATGTGTGTGTGTGTGTGTGTGTGTGCGTGCGTGCAAAGGCCACAACACAGAACACTTTCCAGGGATTCTTCCCTCCTCATTCTCCATCTCTCCATTCTAGTGGTTCCTCTAATCTCTCCTCCATCCCTCCTTTACTCATTCTCCCTCCCTTCATCCCTCTAGCCGTTCCTCCATCATCTCAGCCTCCCTCTCTCTGTATTTGGCTAGCAATCAGCTTGATGTAGCCCATGACTATCCAGTGACACACAGGAGAAGACAGGGGGAGACAGTGTTCCTTACCTGACAGCATGGCTCCTATGTCTGTCTCTGTCATGGTTCGAATGTTCTTAAGCCCCCAGAAATGATCAAAAATACAAAATGCCAACAGCAAATAAACTCAAATTGCTATACAGCATCAATGAATACAGTTTTATTCATTCGATATTCAAAAAAAACGAATATGTGGACTGAGAAATTGTCCTTAGTCATGATGGCAGGACTCCAGAGCAACTCCAGTTGGTTAGGGGGGCAGCTGGCCAGCTGTAGGGAGAGGAGCCTCATTACCTGGGATTTGGTCGAAGCTGTATCCCCTTGTCCTGCGGCCTCTTCTCTCATTAAACCCTCAACAATAATCACCACTGACCACACTGTTCTGCTAGACTCCTTAGGAAAATTAGCCTGGTCAGTGAGTGTGGGTATATGTTTGCTATGCCAAAAACTGGGCTGGTGAAAGAGGCAGGGGCTTAGAGGGAGAGAGAGAGAGACAGATTGAGAGAGAAACAGAGAGAGGGACAGAAAGAGTGAGTTTAAAAAAGAGAGAGATGGTAAGTGTGAGTGAGTGAGTGAGTGAGTGAGTGAGTGAGTGAGTGAGTGAGTGAGTGAGTGAGTGAGTGAGTGAGTGAGTGAGAGAGAGAGAGAGATAGAGAGAGAGAGAGAGAGAGAGAGAGAGAGAAAGAGAGAGATAGAAAGTTCTAGACCGAATGTAACAGGGCTGTTGTGGTAGCTGATGGCTCTGTGTTAAATAGGTGAGATGTTCAGACAGACAGGGCTCCCGATAGCTCATAATGAGGGGGAACCATCGCCAATGGAAACGCATTCATGTAGAAGAGATTTATCATGACAGAGGCAGATTTAACCACTTCTGACATGGACCCTGTTGATGATCAGAGCAAGGGTTCAAGCTCTCTCTGTAACCTTGGAGATAGGCAGATAGAACACACGTGTTGATATGACAATGAAAATAGGAGTTTGCTCAAGCAAAGACAGACTGGCAGGCACAAAGCCTAGCCTAAGCTTTCTGATCTTGTGTCTCCATCTGCGCAAACCTGTAGAAGCCAGTATGGAAATTCCCTCAGTATATGCTGTACTGTTTGTTTTGTTTCTAGTTTGATGCTGCCTACCACTGCTGGGCTCAGATTGGGCCTCTATAATCAGGATCCATTGGCTTGTGATTGGGGCAAATTCTTGTGAAAGCAGTGAAAGCGGTCAGTGGTTGTTGAGCTGAGTGTGCAGTATGTTTGTGTGTTGTGTGGTGGAGTTTGGGTTTTTATGCAGACAGACAGACATATATGGAGATGCCTCCTCTCCTCTTCTGGAATCCTCTGGTGTGAGTCTCTTTCACTAGGATGGATACTGCTCACACACACACACACACACACACACACACACACACACACACACACACACACACACACACACTGTAGCAACCAGAGCGTTTCTCTGTTTGTTTGGAAGGACGAGAGACGGAGAGGCCGCAGTGTTTGGTTGTCTAGGCAAGACCGGAGTGGCGGGGTCTTTTTGTCATTGCTGAGTGTGTATCACAGGAGGCTGCTGAGGGGAGGGCGGCTCATAATAATGTCCGGAACGGAACGAATGAAATGGCATTAAACACATTGAAACCATATTTTTGATGTATTTGATACAGTTCCACTCATTCCGCTCCAGCCATTACCACGAGCCCGTCCTCCCCAATTAAGGTGCCACCAACCTCCTGTGGTGTGTATGAGATATACAGTATGAACGGTATGTTTCTTTGTGTAAATGCTGACAGTAATTACAGCAGAACAGCCCACAGAGCAGGCCGGGGCTGGCTGTGCAACAAGTTATTTTAACGTCTAATATATAACCAAACATTAACCATGTCTGAAGCCGGCTGCTGCTGCTAGGCAAATAAATCTACATTGAACCTGACCTATCACACATAGGCAGATTGGAACAGTACATATTTATGACAGTGCTGGTGATTGGGTGAAACCCATTTCATATGCAGTCAATTCTTAACGAGGATTTATAATGATATTTGATGACAGAATTGCACCACAAAACAACACAACTGGCTTTGATGTCATATAGCACTGCATATGTGTGTGTTTGTACTTCCCTGTGTGTCTCCATGTGTGAGTTTAAGAAGCCCCAGAGATGGGCATAGGGCATCTCTTCCCAGTGAGCTGATATCCTCTCCTCTGCTTACCATAGTATTTATTTTCAGATGCATTCCTATTTAGACCTGCTTTCTACTTCACGTGGGAAGTCACCGTGTCAGAGTTTCCACTGGGAAGGATAAGGGAGCAGGCCCTGAGACAGAAAAGTTGTGGTACTTTGTGAACATTTTTAGTTTCTCTTCACCCAAGACTCCTAAAATGAATTATTATAAACAAATAAACAATGGTACTTTTATACAGACCTTGGACTGAGCTGCTGACTAAAAGGACGACTTGCCCTAAAATGATAATGATAGTTTGTAATTTACAATAAAGATCATCTTTCAGTTTCATGTTGAGTCAGAGCTTTCCACTACGATGCCCTATTGTAGGCTAGTAATCAGGAGAGCAGGGGAGAGTGGTTAGCTAGGACGACACAAACCAGAGAGAGACCTATAAAACAAACATTAACCATGCCCCACTGGCTACTGTTTGGCCAACCCCCTAACTTTACAGTACAGTAACCCATTAAAACACACTGAATAACAGAGGAGGCTGGTGGGAGGAGCTATAGGACTGGAATGAAATAATGGAACAGAGTTAGACATTTGGTTTCCATATGTTTGATGTGTTTGATTCCGTTCCATTTATTCCATTCCAGCCATTACAACGAGCCTGTCCACCTATAGCTTCTTCCACCAGCCTCCTCTGCTGGATAAACACACACACAAAAACACACGTGTAAGTTTGAGAATTGCAGGCCCATAAAATGGACTCAGGGACAGTAAAACTCACCTTGAATGAAACTGGCGTACATACAGCAGGATACAGGTATTCGCTAGGAGGAGATAGGGGAAAAGCATAGAGAATGATAGAGGCCTCTAGTGGGTAGAGCCATTGAGCACTTCCACAATGCTTCTGACATTTTAAAGTAGTCAAAGTAGTCAACTGGGTGAGGAATCCTATGGGTTGTAGTCTCAATGGTGCTGCCCATGCTGTCACAGACACTATAATGGCACAGATAGAAAGATGAGTCCTCTATCTATCTCTGTGGGGTAGAGCTGTAGTTTGTGCCGGTGGCTGGACTTAAGGGCCAACAGAAGGGGGAGCTACTTAGTCAGACATACAGAGGAGGGAGACATTACTCGATGTCCCTATGGGAAACATACAGATAATACATTTAAATAACATTTGCTGTTTTTACTCAAATGCTGCCTACATTTGTCAGCTTGACCTTGAGCTAAAGTTGGAGTATACGCCTACAGACTTGGAAATAACAAAACACCCTTTATTTCTCTCCTTGTCAACAGCAGGGGCTTCACATAGTGTGTTTCCCTAACCTCAGCCCAGTTCGATCAGTGTCTGTGGTATAGCTGTCCGTATGGGTAATGTGCAGTGTAGTGTTGTAGAACAGATCAGTGAGTCGAGTGCCAGGCTGCCCTGCGGTAATACCACCACCACCATGGACACCTGCTCTGTGCTGTGTGTCACCACTGCTGGCTGAATGTCACACTGACTGGACCATCTGTCACAGACAGCCCTGTTGTCATAGAGCTAAACTCTGATCAACTCTGTGGGGGAAAGTGTGTGTGTGGTATGTGTGTGTGTCGTGCATACATGCCGTGCATGACATAGAAAGAGGTGATCACTGTGCACAGTCTAGTTTGTACTGGATTGAGGAACCAGTATATTCTGGTTCCCACAGCTCTACAGTGCAAAGACTAGCTGCTCATTCTAATAAGCAATCTTATGCTGGACTTTAACTGTATCTCTGTCTCCCTGGACTGGTCTTGCCTGATTACAGAACAAACTGGAATCTTAGTATTTCCAGTAACACACACACACACACACACTAACAATCACTTAATATATGGCGCAGGGGACTCACGCTGCATGGAGAATCTGGGAAGCTTAACAGAAATATGCTTTGGTTATATACTACTGGTTTGCTGGGCTGCTGGGTTTAGGAGAGACAGAACAAGTGTGCATGTGCTTGTGTGTGAACATGAATTTATGCACACTATCTAATACACACATACTTGATCATATACTGTACATGGTTAGTGCAGACAAAGTATAGACAGCATAAGGTGTCTCTCCTTAGTTAACATCAATGTCAGCTTCCCTACGTGTTGTTACATGCGTACATGCCCTCACATTTCAACCCAAACAAGCTATTTCATCCTTATCAGACCTACGTTTATGATAAGAAATTCCTCTGGCAAACTGTATCTTTCTAAAGCCATTTCAGAGTGTATAAGTTATCACATTGCATTACAATCTAACTGGCCATCTATAACAACTCCATGTTCAGATTATTTATGTTGACATACCATACGCTTTGTGCAGTGTTTAGGGTTGTCATACCGACTGCTGTGTGCGGTGTTACGGTTGTCATACCGACCGCTGTATGCGGTGTTTAGTGTAGTCATACCGACTGCTGTGTGCAGTGTTTAGTGTTGTGATACCGTCCGCTGTGTGCAGTGTTTAGTGTTGTCATACCGACCGCTGGGTGCAGTGTTTCATTTTGTCATACCGACCACTGTGTGCAGTGTTTCATTTTGTCATACCGACTGCTGTGTGCAGTGTTTAGTGTTGTGATACCGACCACTGTGTGCAGTGTTTAGGGTTGTGATACCGACCACTGTGTGCAGTGTTTCATTTTGTCATACCGACCGCTGTGTGCAGTGTTTAGTGTTGTGATACTGACCGCTGTGTGCAGTATTTAGGGTTGTGATACCGTCCGCTGTGTGCAGTGTTTAGTGTTGTGATACCGTCCGCTGTGTGCAGTGTTTAGTGTTGTGATACCGACCGCTGTGTGCAGTGTTGTCATACCGACCGCTGTGTGCAGTGTTTAGTGTTGTGATACCGTCCGCTGTGTGCAGTGTTGTCATACCGACCGCTGTGTGCAGTGTTTAGTGCTGTGATACCGACCGCTGTGTGCAGTGTTTAGTGTTGTGATACCGACCGCTGTGTGCAGTGTTTAGTGTTGTGATACCGACCGCTGTGTGCAGTGTTTAGTGTTGTGATACCGACCGCTGTGTGCAGTGTTGTCATACCGACCGCTGTGTGCAGTGTTGTCATACCGACCGCTGTGTGCAGTGTTGTCATACCGACCGCTGTGTGCAGTGTTTAGTGTTGTGATACCGACCGCTGTGTGCAGTGTTTAGTGTTGTGATACCGACCGCTGTGTGCAGTGTTTAGTGTTGTGATACCGACCGCTGTGTGCAGTGTTTAGGGTTGTGATACCGTCCGCTGTGTGCAGTGTTTAGTGTTGTGATACCGTCCGCTGTGTGCAGTGTTTAGTGTTGTGATACCGTCCGCTGTGTGCAGTGTTTAGTGTTGTGATACCGACCACTGTGTGCAGTGTTGTCATACCGACCGCTGTGTGCAGTGTTGTCATACCGACCGCTGTGAGCAGTGTTGTGATACCGACCGCTGTGTGCAGTGTTTAGTGTTGTGATACCGACCGCTGTGTGCAGTGTTTAGTGTTGTGATACCGACCACTGTGTGCAGTGTTTAGTGTTGTGATACCGACCGCTGTGTGCAGTGTTTAGTGTTGTGATACCGACTGCTGTGTGCAGTGTTTAGTGTTGTGATACCGACCGCTGTGTGCAGTGTTTAGTGTTGTGATACCGAACGCTGTGTGCAGTGTTTAGTGTTGTGATACCGACCGCTGTGTGCAGTGTTTAGTGTTGTGATACCAACCGCTGTGTGCAGTGTTTAGTGTTGTGATACCGACTGCTGTGTGCAGTGTTTAGCGTTGTGATACCGTCCGCTGTGTGCAGTGGTCACACCGACCGCTGTGTGCAGTGTTTAGTGTTGTGATACCGACCGCTGTGTGCAGTGTTTAGTGTTGTGATACCGACCGCTGTGTGCAGTGTTTCATTTTGTCATACCGACCACTGTGTGCAGTGTTTCATTTTGTCATACCAACCGCCGTGTGCAGTGTTTTCATACCGACGACCGCTGTGTGCAGTGTTTCATTTTGTCATACCGACCGCTGTGTTTAGTGTTGTCATACCGACCGCTGTGTGCAGTGTTGTCATACCGACGACCGCTGTGTGCAGTGTTTCATTTTGTCATACCGACCGCTGTGTGCAGTGTTGTCATACCGACCGCTGTGTGCAGTGTTTAGTGTTTAGTGTTGTGATACCGACCGCTGTGCGCAGTGTTTCATTTTGTCATACCGACCACTGTGTGCAGTGTTTCATTTTGTCATACCAACTGCTGTGTGCAGTGTTTAGTGTTGTGATACCGACCGCTGTGTGCTGTGTTTAGTGTTGTCATACCGACCGCTGGGTGATGTGCTCCACGCAGCTGGCATCACACATTTTCCCCCTGCTCTCTTTCTTTATTTCTCTCTCACCCTCTATCTTTATTTTTGCTCTCTCTCTGTCTCTCTCTCCACCTCTCTCTCCCTCACCCTCAGGTCAAATCCCTCTCTTTGTTTCAAGTTAGCTTTGGCTTGTACCTTCAAAAGCCTCATGTATTGTTGTTGACCGACCCGAGAGAAATAATACCTAGAAAACACAAACAACAGCCAGCCATTTATTTATTCTCCCTGAAAACCTTTATTCATAGTTTACAGAACAATGTGTTGACATTTAATGAAATGAGTACGCTAGCGAGAGGCTAACTGATGATGGTAATTAGGTGTTTGGTTAATTGGGGTTCTGTGATTAACTCCCAATCACAGGAGTCAGTGGCATGTGAAGCACCCAGGGCCAAACATGAATGCCTACACACACACACACACACACACACACGGATGTTCAAACAGGGTGCCTGGGGTCCTTGACTCCTCAGAGTTGCATTAATAACTGGGAACATGATCCCAAATTATCCTGTGAAAGAATGAGGATATGAGAAACACAGGGCTTTATTAGAACAGCTACTACACAGAGATGACTGGGTGAAAGAATGCCCCAAATACAAATCAAATGAAACGTCTTTGTATTTATCTACCCCGGAGGCCCCAGAGAAATATAAAGCAGCCGGGTTATAATACATTCCACCCTGGTGCCACAACACTTTTCACATTCATTTGTTTTTCAAATTAAAAAAATAAAAAATGAAAATGAAATTTCTGCTTAACACATTTTCAATATACTATACCGATCAAACTAGTAACAGTCTCTATGGCACTATTCATGTATCTTTGTGGTCCTAGCACCCTGTGGTGCTGTAATTTACTGAGGTATTCCTGTTTGTTTGGTTGTTTCTTTTCCTCAGTCCTTCCAGGTTGCCCTACTCAAAAAGATCCTATAGGATTAGTGATTTTTCCAATAGAATCCTATAAGATTCTCACAATTGTATAGGATTTTGTGTCACCGCTATCAGAATCCTATTGGACTACCTTTTTCCTATTGGAAATCAAGTGTAATCCTATACGTTTTTGATAGTCTTGTCGGATTTTGTCACCCCAATCAGAATCCTATTAGAACAGTTTTTCTTAGTTGAACCCATTACATGATAGTTTGTTGTCATTAGTACAATACAGTATTAATGACAAATTGTTCGTTGATCAGATAAACATCTATATTAATTGATGTTTTATTCGCCTGTAAGAACGCCTGTCCCTTTAATAGTGACTGATGATGTTCCAGTTTCCCGAACCCCAAGTTCACCTTGCAAGTTGTGGTTATGCACAGAATCTCTGGTTTTAACATTATTCTAGCAGTTTTATTCTTTACTGTACGTGAATGCAAGAACTGTGTGCACAGTATTTGTTTCCTGACGAAGTTGGCAATGTCATATTTTCGTCATTGTAAAGCATTTTATGGGCTCGTTTTTATACTAGCTAAGAAACTACTGTTAGCCACATTTTGCCTCTTCACCTGACTAGCTAGCTAGCTAAGTTGTAGCCATTTCAAATGGCAATTGTATGTCGTTATGTAACTTAATAACTATTGTTATAACAGATTATAAATATTTTAGTTTGTTTGTTATTGCTAAATAGAGTATATGTGCCATATTATAGGCAGGTCAACCCCGTTCATTTATGGTAGATCATCAAAATAAATAAATCACATTACGATGTTGGACTCATTTAGCAGTTTTACCTAATTAAGTTGAATTCTATTGGATATTCATGTTGAAAGTACCATTTATATTCCTAAAATATGCTGTACATTGAAAATGATGCTGTTGCTGCTTCCTGTTGACAATAACTTTCATAAATAGCCCAATGTCAAAACACTGTTTAGAAGTGTCCAAATCAATAATCAATCAACAGTCTGAAATATTGAAAACCTAAACATAAAATGTACTACCTACCATACATGTGCCACAATAGTATTCATATATACAGTATATCATTTTTTTAAAGGAACACCTTATAAACTGCATGTGCACCAATTGGCAATTTATCACTCATATTGGTTAGGGGGAAATGAGGTTGTATCCATGTTAACCCTGGACTACTATTACTATGGAACATTGGTTATGTAAGTATTACCCCAGCAGGTCTGTTTTTCCAGTGGATGATTCAGACGGGATTAGTTTTACCAAACTGCCCCTCTATATATTATTTTCCTTCATGCAATGTTGGCCATTATGAAGCCTGGAGGCTCTTCTAGACGTGAAGACATTTCACATGTCTAGGGATAGTCTAATATTGACCTAATGGCCTTCAGTTCGGAGAAAGTCTAAATAATAATGCATATCAGTAAGAACCATGAACTGTAACATACTGTATGCAGACTTAATTACCTGACGTATTTGGCAATTCATTGGCACAAAATCCTCCACTTTATCTATTGAAAGAGGAGTATGGCACTAGGAAAGTTGATACATGACAAAACAGATCATTCATCTGTAGGCTAGGTCCATAGCACTTTGTTTGAAGCATCAATTTGTTCTTACCCAAACTGGATGCAACGCCTGTTAAACTCTGTTATATCCCTCAAAACACAGGGATGATGATTCGCACAGGATAAGTAGTCGGGTTGCACGTCCTGTTCAAACTAACCTTACAAAAAAAACACACGGAATCACTGGTTAGAGGACAACTTGTAGAAGACAGCCTGCTACATTTTGGATCGTTGCATTTTATTTGAAGTGGCCCTAGTCAAATTATCCTAATCGATTAGTGATTTCTCCAATAGAATCCTATAGGATTCTCACATTTTGTGTCACCTCTATCAGAATCCTATTGAAATCCTATTTGAGAACTTTGTTCCTGTTGGGAAAAAAAAAAAGTTGTAATATTCTCGCAGTCCTATAGGATTTTGTCACCTGTATCAGAATCCTATTGGACTACTTTTTTCCTATTGGAAATCATTATTATTATTTGTTTTTTAACCAATACAAAACACACATAGAAATGACAACATACAGACGCACACAAACATCCACAACATCACCCCTGCCCAGACCATTTTAGATGTTTAAAGTAATATAACCGGTTAATGTAATAACTTGCCAGATAACATAATAAAATGCTGAACTGTGAGTATTACTTCCCCCAATTTGATGCAGTGTGTGTCTGTATGGGTGTGCATGAAATGAGTGCTTATGTGCGTGCTTGCATACAGTATGTGACTGATTGACCCTCGAACATCCATAAACTTAACAGCAGTAATGACTGTGCATGTGTGTACATTTCAATGTGTGCTTGTGTATGAGTACATGTCCATAGGTTTGTGTGTGTGGAGGGTGGTATGTGCATTAACATGAGGGAAATAATACATAAAAACATTGATCTTCATATGTTATTACATGATCGTTTGAATTTATTATGTTATTCATTTAAAAAAAGTTGTTGCTCACCTGATAACGTAATAACTTATTCATGTTATTCACAATAACGTAATAACGCATTCATGATAACGTAATAACATTCATGTTTTTCACAATAACGTATTCATGATGACGTAATATTCATGTTAAATCCTCATTATTCATGTTCAAATCCTCAGAGACTATAACATCAACTTTCACTGCTACGCTAATGATACCCAAGTATTAACACCAAACTGGACATCCTCTCAACCCTAGCAAAACTTGACAGCTGCCTAGATGACATAAGGGCATTGATGAAAGAGAACTTCTTCCAGCTGAAAAGCAGCAAGACTGAAGCTATGCTAATTGGGACACCCAAGCAGGTCACCAGTGCTGGAAACATCTGCCTTACAATTGACGGGCATATCAAATCAAATTTATTTGTCACATACAGTACGTATGGTTAGCAGATGTTAATGCGAGTGTAGCGAAATGCTTGTGCTTCTAGTTCCGACAATTCAGTAATATCCAACGAGTAATCTAACCTAACAATTCCGTCCATCTGTCCTCTGTCATCTCCAACCTGGGATCAAGTTTGATCCTTCTCTGTCCTTTGATGGCAAAATATAAAACATATCTGCAAAACATCATTTTTCCAGTTGAGAAATATTGTCCAGCTCAAACCATCGCTCTTCCAGCAAGATGCAGAGAAACTCGTCCACGTTTTTATCTTCTTCCGGATTGGCTACGGCAACTCTGTTCGGGGCCTTCCAGCTAAACCCAATTTTACCTACCTCATCCCCATACTGTTTATATTTATTTACTTTTCTGCTCTTTTGCACACCAATATCTCTACCTGTACATGACCATCTGTCACTCCCGTGTTAATCTGCTAAATTGTAATTATTCGCCTACCTCCTCATGCCTTTTGCACACAATGTATATAGACTCTCTTTTTTTTCTACTGTGTTATTGACTTGTTAATTGTTTACTCCATGTGTAACTCTGTGTTGTCTGTTCACACTGCTATGCTTTATCTTGGCCAGGTCGCAGTTGCAAATGAGAACTTGTTCTCAACTAGCCTACCTGGTTAAATAAAGGTGAAATAAAAAATAAATAAAAAATAAATAAATACCTTCAGAGGCTACAACTTCTCCAGAATAGTGCTGCCAGAGTCCTGACCAGGACCAAGAAGTCAGCTACCCACATCACCCCTAAACTCCACTGGCTACCGGTCAACTATAGGATAGACTTTAAAAATATCATTCTAATGTTGAAAGCCTTGAATGGGTTCAGTCCTTCCTTCAGTAACTTCATTTCTATCAAAGAGCCACCTCGCACTCTCCGCTCCAGCAACTCATGACTACTTTAAGTCCCCAAGAGGTGTCTCCATATTATGGGGGAGGAGGCTTTCTGCTCCCTTGCCCCTCACCTATGGAATTCTCTCCATCTCTCTGACCATCTGAGAGCTGCTCCATCAATCAGAACGGGCCTTAAAACACATTTCTTCAGACTTTCTTATAGTCCTCCCTCTGGAAAGTCCTTTTAGCACCTAGCCTGCTATTGCTATTTCCTGCCTTGATTCTAAATGTATTTTTTATATTTTCAATGTGTGAGTGAGTGAGTGTGTGTTTGTGTGTGAGTACATGTGCATAGGTTTGTGTGTGCTTGCAATTGGTGGAGGGTGGTATGTGCATTAAAATTAGGGAAATAATATAAGGCTGAAGTCATGCGTGAACAAATATGCACAAACAAATATGCACAAATATGCTAGCGAATGCCCTTGGCTGCTATGATAGCCAGTTACTGTTAGTTAGGTAACATTAGCCAATGTAAGAATGTAACGTTAGCTAACGCATATGACCAGTTAATGCAGCACAATATATCACACTTTCTTACAAAAAACATAGCTAACGTAGCTAGCTAACAGTTTGCTCACGTTTACTACCAAACTGGCTAGATAGGTAGCCAATGTTACCCCAATAAAACTATACCACAACTCAATGTTGATAGTATATCATAGCAACATTGTTCTACAAAACATAGCTAGCTAGCTAAATAGGTTCAAATCAGGATCAAAGCCAACGCCAAACTTTGGGAAACTGTCACACTGCTAGCAAGCTACCTTACAATGGGCATTGCAAAACTTGTTAGGTAGGTTACTGCATAGACTAAGCAATGGTAAGACAAGGTAGCCTTATAGAATCCCCCCCAAAATGTATTTTGTTAGGAAGAGATAAAATAGATAGCCATGTGATTTTTTTTCTTCATGACATTCTAGTTTTTAGATGATATGGCAATGAATACACAAGCAGCATATCAAACTGGATTGTTTTAGGTTACACCTACAAGTATAACAATGTTTGCCAGGGCATATTTGTTTTATTATAAATCAGATTATTTCACATGGAGATTACTTATCCAGGGCTGGCAAAACCCTAGACCATTGTTATTCTATCTTCCGCAACGCGAAACGACTCCATTTTGTTGCTTCCAGCCTATAGACAGAAACTAAAACTGGAAGCTCCCGCGCTCAGGTCTGTTGAACGCTGGTCCGACCAATCGGATTCCACGCTTCAAGATAGCTTCGATCACGTGGACTGGGGATATGTTCCGCATTGCGGCGAACAACATTGATGAATACGCTGATTCGGTGAGCGGGTTTATTAGCAAGTGCATCGGCGATGTCGTACCCACAGCATCTATTAAAACATTCCCAAACCAGAAACCGTGGATTTATGGCAGCATTCGCGCAAAACTGAAAGCGCGAACCAAATCAAATGTATTTATATAGCCCTTCGTACAAAGTGCTGTACAGAAACCCAGCCTAAAACCCCAAACAGCAAGCAATGCAAGTGTAGAAGCACGGTGGTGCTTCTACACCTGCTTTTAAAGTTTTTAACCACTGCTTTTAATCAGGGCAAGGTGACCAGAAACATGACCGAATACAAACAGTGTAGTTATTCCCTCCGCAAGGCAATCAAACA
This sequence comes from Oncorhynchus clarkii lewisi, assembly GCF_045791955.1. Lineage (NCBI taxonomy): Eukaryota > Metazoa > Chordata > Actinopteri > Salmoniformes > Salmonidae > Oncorhynchus > Oncorhynchus clarkii. The sequence goes on from NC_092150.1 coordinate 73,557,633, forward strand.
AGCTAAGCGTCAGTATAGAGACAAAGTAGAGTCGCAATTCAACGGCTCAGACACGAGAGGTACTATGTGGCAGGGTCTACAGTCAATCACAGACTATAAAAAGAAATCAGCTCCGTCGCGGACCAGGATGTCTTGCTCCCAGACAGACTAAACAACTTCTTTGCTCGCTTTGAGGACAACAGAGTGCCACTGACACGGCCCGCTACCAAAACCTGCGGGCTCTCCTTCACTGCAGCCGACGTGAGCAAAACATTTAAACGTGTCAAACATCACAAGAATGCAGGCCCAGACGGCATCCCCAGCCGCGTCCACAGAGTATGCGCAAACCAGCTGGCTGGTGTGTTTACGGACATATTCAATCAATCCTTATCCCAGTCTGCTGTCCCCACATGCTTCAAGGGAAGCCACCATTGTTCCTGTTCCCAAGAAAGCTAAGGTAACTGAGCTAAATGACTACCGCCCTGTAGCACTCACTTCCGTCATCATTAAGTGCTTTGAGAGACTAGTCAAGGACCATATCACCTCCACCCTACCTGACACCCTAGACCCACTCCAATTTGCTTACTGCCCCAATAGGTCCACAGACGATGCAATCGCAATCACACTGCACACTGCCCTAACCCATCTGGACAAGAGGAATACCTATGTGAGAATGCTGTTCATCGACTACAGCTCAACATTTAACACCATAGTAACCTCCAAACTCGTCATCAAGCTCGAGACCCTGGGTGTCGACCCCGCCCTGTGCCACTGGGTCATGGACTTCCTGACAGGCCGCCCCCAGGTGGTGAGGGTAGGTAACAACATCTCCACCCTGCTGATCCTCAACACTGGGGCCCCACAAGAGTGTGTTCTCAGCCCTCTCCTGTACTCCCTGTTCAACCACGACTGCGTGGCCATGCACGCCTCCAACTCAATCATCAAGTTTGCAGATGACACTACAGTGGTAGGCTTGATTTCCAACAACGACGAGACGGCCTACAGGAAGGGCCCTCGGAGTGTGGTGTCAGGAAAATAACCTCACACTCAACGTCTACAAAATAGAGATGATCGTGGACTTCAGGAAACAGAGGGAGCACCACCCTATCCACATCGACGGGACAGTAGTGGAGAGGGTAGAAAGTTTTAAGTTCCTCGGCGTACACATCATGGACAAACTGAAATGGTCCAACCACACGGACAGCGTGGTGAAGAATGTGCAGCAGCGCCTCTTCAACCTCAGGAGGCTGAAGAAATTCAGCTTGTCACCAAAAACACTCAAACTTTTACAGATGCACAATCGAGAGCATCCTGTCGGGCTGTATCACCGCCTGGTACGGCAACTGCTCCGCCCATAACCGCAAGGCACTCCAGAGGGTAGTGAGGTCTCCACAACACATCACCGGGTGCAAACTACCTGTCCCCCAGGACACCTACACCACCCGATGTCACAAGAAGGCCAAAAAGATCATCAAGGACAACAACCACCCGAGCCACTGCCTGTTCACCCCGCTATCATCCAGAAGGCGAGGTCAGTACAGGTGCATCAAAGCGGGGGCCAAGAGACTGAAAAACAGCTTCTATCTCAAGGCCATCAGACTGTTAAACAGCCATCACTAACATTGAGTGGCTGCTGCCAACATACTGACTCAACTCCAGCCACTGGAAAAATGGACATAATAAATGTATCACTAGGCACTTTAAACAATGCCACTTCATAATGTTTACATACCCTACATTACTCATCTCATATGTATATACTGTACTCTATACCACCTACTGCATCTTGCCATCTTGATGTAATCTATCACTAGCCACGTTAAACAATGCCACTTTATATAATGTTTAGATACCCTACATCACTCATTCATATATTGTTTTATGTACATATTCTTATTCATTCCTTTACACTTGTGTAAAGGTAATTTTTGTTAAATTGTTAGGTTAGATTACTCGTTGGATATTACTGCATTGTCGGAACTAGAAGCACAAGCATTTCGCTACACTCACATTAACATCTGCTAACCATGTGTATGTGACAAATACAATTTGATTTGATCTGGGAAGCTAAAAAGGCTAGCTAGCTTGCTATGTTTTTAGCCAGGCTGCCAGCTAGCAAGGTAAGGTGACTCTACTACTAGCAAGGTAAGGTGACTACTACTAGCAAGGTAAGGTGACTCTACTACTAGCAAGGTAAGGTGACTCTACTACTAGCAAGGTAAGGTGACTCTACTACTAGCAAGGTAAGGTGACTCTACTACTAGCAAGGTAAGGTGACTCTACTACTAGCAAGGTAAGGTGACTCTACTACTAGCAAGGTAAGGTGACTCTACTACTAGCAAGGTAAGGTGACTACTACTAGCAAGGTAAGGTGACTACTACTAGCAAGGTAAGGTGACTCTTCCTTGCTTTCACAAAATGAAAAGACTAAATAAAAACGTTGGTTTCTCTCCCATGTGACCGGCGAGGATATCATGTTACCAAAAGGTGTCTGCTATTCCAAAAATCCCACATGCACGCACACACATAGATCAACGGAGTGAAGCTTGTCATAACCTTAACAGATTAACAGAGCTAGGCCTGTCTTTTAATGGCTATGAGTAGCATGTGTGTTTGTTTGAGTGATTGTTTCCAATCTGGCCTGGAGAGTACTGGGCACCCTCAGTGAGAGTGGAGACTGACCTATCTGATCAGTGGAATATCAATGCAGCTCAGGATAGGACGGTTGTGTGTACCCACTCACAACACTACCAGCCATTAATACCACAGGTGCAGAGAGAGACAGAGGGAAAAAGAGAGGGAACAGAGAGAGAGAGAGAGAGCACAAAGAGAGAAAGAGAGCAGAGAGGGCCGGCATAGACAAACTAGCATTCTGGACTCACATATGAAGCTTGTCTTGAGTTATATACAGTTGAAGTCGGAAGTTTACATACACTTAAGTTGGAGTCATTAAAACTCATATTTTAACCACTCCACAAATTTCTTGTTAACAAACTATAGTTTCGGCAAGTCGGTTAGGACATCTACTTTGTGCATGACACAAGTAATTTTTCCAATAATTGTTTACAGACAGATTATTTCACTTATAACTCACCCGTATCACAATTCCAGTGGGTCAGAAGTTTACATACACTACGTTGACTGTACAGATGTACCTGTGGATGTATTTCAAGGCCTACCTTCACACTCAATGCCTGTTAGCTTGACATCATGAGAAAAATCTAAAGAAATCAGCCAAGACCTCAGAAAAAAATTGTAGACCTTCACAAGTCTGGTTCATCCTTGGTAGCAATTTCCAAACGCCTGAAGGTACCACATTCATCCGTACAAACAATAGTACGCAAGTATAAGCACCATGAGACCACACAGCCGTCATACCGCTCAGGAAGGAGACGTGTTCTGTCTCCTAGTGATGAACATACTTTGGTGCGAAAATTGCAAATCAATCCCAGAACAACAGCAAAGGACCTTGTGAAGATGCTGGAGGAAACGGGTACAAAAGTATCTATATCCACTTTAAAACGAGTTCTATATCGCCATAACCTGAAAGGACGCTCATCAAGGAAGAAGCCACTGCTCCAAACCTGCCATAAAAAAAAGCCATACTACGGTTTGCAACTGCACATGAGGACAAAGATCTGTCACGTTCGTCGTAAAGATCAGTCCAAGGCGCAGCATGGTATGCGTACATTCTTATTTATTAAAATAATGAACACTGAACAGAATGAACCGTGACGCTATACAAACAAGTGCTGACAGGCAACTACACATAGACAAGATCCTACAAACACCAAAGGGAAATGGCTACCTAAATATGATCCCCAATCAGAGACAACGATAAACAGCTGTCTCTGATTAGGAACCATATCAGGCCAACATAAATATACAAAATCCACTAGACCTACAAAACCCCTAGACATACAAAAACCCTAGATAATACAAAAATCCTAGACAATACAAAACTAGCGTACCCACCCTAGTCACACCCTGACCTAACCAAAATATAAAGAAAACAGAGATATCTCAGGTCAGGGCGTGACAATATCGTACTTTTTACAGAAATGTCCTCTGGTCTGATGAAGCAAAAATAGAACTGTTTGGCCATAATGACCATCGTTATATTTGGATGAAAAAGGGGGAGGCTTGCAAGCCGAAGAACACCATCCCAACCGTAAAGCACATGGGTGGCAGCATCATGTTGTGGTGGTGCTTTGCTGCAGGAGGGACTGGTGCACTTCACAAAATAGATGGCATTATGAGAAAGGAACATTTTGTGGAAATATTGAAGCAACATCTCAAGACATCCGTCAGGAAGTTAAAGCTTGGTCACAAATGGGTCTTCCAAATGGACAATTACCCCAAACATACCTCCAAAGTTGTGGCAAAATGGCTTAAGGACAACAAAGTCAAGGTATTGGAGTGGCCATCACAAAGCCCTGACCTCAATCCCATAGAAAATGTCTGGGCAGAACTTAAAAAGCGTGTGCGAGCAAGGAGGCCTACTACCTGACTCAGTTACACCAGCTCTGTCAGGAGGAATGGGCCAAAATTCACCCAACTTATTGTGGGAATCTTGTGGAAGGCTACCCGAAACGTTTGACCCAAGTTAAACAATTTAAAGGCAATGCTACCAAATACTCATTGAGTGTATGTAAACTTCTGACCCACTGGGAATGTGATGAAAGAAATAAAAGCTGAAATAAATAATTCTCTCTACTATAATTCTGACATTTCACATTCTTAAAATAAAGTGGTGATCCTAACTAACCTAAGACAGGGAATTTTTACTAGGATTAAATGTCAGGAATTGTGAAAAACTGAGTTTAAATGTATTTGGCTAAGGTGTATGTAAACTTCTGACTTCAACTGTAGTTTTCTGGGGTATACTCAACTTTTACATTCTTGGAGGGATTGATAGTCATTACATCATTACTTTTCACAGAACGCTCTCTATTTATTTAATGGCCATGAAATATTGTATTTATCTCTCTACCAAATGTATAGGAGTTCAATTAGTATCAGCTGTATGTTGTTCTGTATTTATGTGTTACACATGTTTGTCTTTGTCCACATTCTTGTACTGCTGACGACAGGGTATGTTGTTTTGACTCCTGGCTATTCTATTGTAGAGTAGATTCAATCTTGGATACTCTATACCAGTGGTATTAAACTCTTACCCTACGAGGCCCGGAGCCTTCTGGTTGTCTGTTCTACCTGATAATTCATTGGACGCACCCTAAATCTGTCCCTGCTTAGAGGGGAACGATGAAAAAACACAGTGGCTTCAAGGTCAAGAGTTGAATTTGAGGGCTCTGGTAAAGGAAGCAGTAAGTACAGTATTGACTGTCTCAATAAAGGACCATTTTTTTGTCTGGCAAAATGACACCTATTATCTGGAGGTGATGGGAAAGGAACAAGATTACACCACAGGGTCCTCACACACACACGCACGCACGCACGCACGCGCGCACACACACACACACACAGCGAGATACACACACTGTTGCGTATTAGCAGAGGCTGTATATAATAAGTGTGCTCTGAGTCAACAGGCTGTGCCGCCTCTCCTCATTAGCATGCTGACCCTACTGTTTGGGACATTACAGGTGGGGCACAGTGAGGGGTGTCCTGTCCTGTAGTGGGGGAAGGGTAGGGTGGAACAGGGAAGTGAGGGGGGTGGGCATTAGTGACACAACATGTCAGCAGGGTGAAGGGTGGTGGTGGTGCTTCTAGAGATATCATCATGGTTCCTCCAACACAACCTGATTTTTTAGGAAAATAATGGGTTGGCACATGCGCACAAACACACACACACACACCATCCCAATCCCTCCCAGTTCCACCATTCCACAGCTTTAGCCAGGCAGGTTAGCCCAGGGCCAGGGCCTAGCCCGGGGTTTAGGGGCTGGGTCAGTGGTGAATGATCCCCTGGGTTGAAGGGAACAAAGCTGGGGTTGTGCTTCCCTTGTTTTATGTGTTTACACTGTAAGCAGGATACTGTTGAGCAGCTGCTGCTTGTCCCAGGCTTGTGAAAGACATTCTCCCTCCACAGCCTAGCCTCTGTGGTCTGTGCGGATTAGGCTGATTTATGTGTACGATGGAGAGAACGAGGGAATTGAGGAATGGAGGAATGACCACCACCTACAGGAATAATACACCGCCCATGTAATCCTCAGTGAGCCTCTGATCACATTTCACTATATAGAGTTGGGAGTTACTTAGCCCAGGGGCTCTTCCTAGTGTCGGCATGTTGCAGGTAGGTTGTCATTGTCCATTCCACATAATGGAGAAGTCGTGACTGGTCCTCTCTCGTCTCTTACAGCCTCGGATGGTTGTGTCAGTGTATTACACAAGGCAGGAAAGGCACAGTGTATCACGGTTTTAGATTGTAGCATCTCCTTACTCCCTTACCCTCTCTCTTTCTTCTTTGCCTCTTTTTCAATTTCAATTCAATTTTCAATTAGCTTCATTGCTATCGCTGTCTTTCTCTCTCTCTCTCTTTCTCTCTCTCTCTCTCACTCGCTCAGGCTGTTCTGAAATCTGTCACGAGACTGCAGGCAGCTGTTGCTGTTCAGCAGACATGCTGCTCTCTCTGAGAATGTGCTTCTGGCAGGACAGAGACATACTGAGACAAAGTCAAGACTTCTTCATTACAGTAGTTGCCTGGTAGAGCAAAACAAAAACCTAATCATCCATTGAACACTATGTAGAATTCAGAGATGTATGCCAGCTGCTACATTATTATTTTTTGCAGAATTTAAAATTGTATGCAACATCATTTGGATTAATTTGTAACTCTATGAAGTCTAACTCTATAGTTTTTACCCATATTGATAACTAAATAATCATTATACAGATCAATTGTATTTTATTTTCATAATTCCACTATCCTATATAAAACAGTGTACACGTGTTTTATAATGGCATGTAGTTACACATATATTATAATGTAGTGACAGGTTTGTAGTTTTTTCCACTGTTATTGCTATGGTGCAGTGGGCCGCCATAAATTATACACAATGTGTAGTCTATTCTATTTGACATGCTTTTGTCTTTGTTTGTTAATTGGAGACTATTCCTGCGGTTTATCACTATTACGAATAGGTCACGGTATACGTCACCCCTCCCAAAAATATTTTTCCCATGCGCTGTTGTTTTTGATACAATTGTGTGGAGAATCGCTTTGTTCTCCTAAACCTATTCAACCCTGTGGAGAAAGTATTGGTGGAAAAGCAACAGAATACGCGCATAGTAGCCTAATAAAGGGTTAGTTGTCCGTCTGGCAACTTTCCACAACATTGAAACAGACTATTAGACTATATTGGTGTAAGATTTCCTTTGGTATGTTAGTGCAGAGATGACTGACACCAACCGGACCAGAGGACTTTTTGTTGTGTAAATGTTTTTGCTGGGAGGAGTGAACTAGAGAGGGGAGCTCACTGCTGTTAGAGGGGGGAGCGTGGATAATTACAGACAAGGACTGCGCTTCGGGCGTTTTCTCCTTCTTTGTTGTTAATGGGAGTATTTCTCAAAGTTCGCGACTGAATTTTTATTCGTATTGATTTGGCTTTGTTGTTTTCTAATACAGATAAATAGTGTCGAATTAGTTGTCTCTCTTCGTGCCAAATGTCCCCCGCTGTAAATGTTGGTTTATGCCAGAAGCGCACGGGCAGCGAGCTGCGGAGAGCTCAACCAATTAACTTTTCAGATGAAAACTCTGCACTGTAACTTCAGCTTCAATTGTGTTTACTGCGATTTATGCGTGTTATTGCAATATGTGCTGAATGTATTCTATTCGCATAAAGGGGACATATTTAACTTGCCTCTGAGTTGTAGTGCACTTGTTGCACTTCCCAAGCATGTCTGAAGGCATTTGGAGATTGTTCACTCCCTCAGTATCTTTTGTGCCAAGGAATTCTGAATGATTTTAAGGCTGAGACGGGGACAACTTTCTCAAGAAGAGGTGTCCGTCAGTAGTCAGACAATTGCGTATGGTCACGGATCAAAACATTGCGCCAACGGCAATACTTCATAACCATAGACATTATGGAGGGCCAAGGCGACCAGGCAGCCGCCTCGGTAGAACCCGACGCGGACATAGCAGTGTGTGACAGTTTCTCCCTACTTGAACCCGAGGCGGACGGCGCAGTCTCTGACAGTTTCTCCCAACTCTGGACAGACGTGATGGGGATGCTTGTAAGTTTGTGGGCCGGTTTGGGGGAGGGGAGACAGGAAGGTAACAACCAACTGAGAAAAGCTTTTAACTGTGTCCCTCCTAGGGGGACCCACGTTGCTCATTTAGTGGTTGTGTATTGATACTTGTTAACATGTAAATCACGTCCCAAAACAACAACGCAAGGGAAGCTGGTCTATTTCTCAAAGCGCCAAGCCAAAGTTTACATTCCATCCTCGGTGCCCAACATATGGGTTTGGCATTCGGGTCATTTCCCTTCTTCAACCTGTTCCCGAGGAGCTTTGTTTTTGAGGTGATCAGATTTCAAAGCAACCTGGAATCCAGTGAAAATGGTATGTGGCTCTTGAGTTTAAAAATGACCTGTTTGTGTGCTATCTTCCTAGTCTGGTGCACTTGAGCTGCGAAGATGGAATTGTGCTTGTCTGTTGTTTCAGGCAGAGATAACAAGTAGCCTCCATTACAATTCGTTGATTAAACTTCATTGTTGTGTTGGTTACATTGTTACAACATTGTAACTGCTCATGTTGTTTTAAGAGAGTTGAGCTCCTGTGTGTTCTATGAGGACCCCATGCCAAAACACTTGTTGTTGTGTTTTGTTGTTATGATGGAATGTTACTTTGGAAAGGTTATGATGGAAAAATTGTTGCAAATTGCATTGATTGAAATATTGTCAGTCCTGAAATGTGATGTTGTGTCGATGTGTGGCTACATTTTGTTCTCCCTGTCATTTTCCCCCCAACCTTTAAGTTTAGCTTGTTAGTCCCTTATCAGTGCACACCTCCTAGCACCTTGAACACAACTGGCACTGGTTTGACAACAATATCACTTTGATATCCAGCAATTGGAGTTGTAGCCAAGGCCTCTGGGTCCCCAGGGAGGCATCCCCAGGGAGGCTTTCAATGTTGTATGCCAAAATGCAATCTTGTCAGTCCTCAATCCACATAGGCCTATACCAATCCACATCTTCCCAAAGTGCATGGCAAAACTTGCAATTAAGATATGGTAAAGGTTACACTGATCAACATAATCACTTTTGCCTCTTGTTCTTTGTTTAGGGGCCAGGGTGACATGGTCATCTTGTTTGTACAGATGTGTGTGGGCCATCTGATCTGAGTGATCAATAGAGTTCATGTCTTTTCCCATGTGAATGGTGGGTCATTTGAAGATCAACGTGTTCATTTGGTCTGGACTGGTTCAGTAGATGAATGGAGTGTGAATGGGCCTAATACAGAGGACAGAGACAGAGGTGTGTGTGCGTGTGTGTGTGTGTGCGTGCGGGCCCGTGTGTGTGTGAGAAACGGAGATGAGTGTCCTAGCCTTTGACTCTGGGTGGGAGACCTGGGACTCCAGCCATGCAATTTAACCAGATTTATTACACTGGATGCAAATGTCTATCAGTGCTCTCATCTTTGACGTCTTTCCTCTGCTTGCAGCTGGAACACACACACACACACACACACACACACACACACACACACACACACACACACACACACACACACACACACACACACACTAGACAAGTGTGACAACTCCCTCATAGGTGACAGCAAGCCTTTCACACATCCTCCTCCATCACAGATACCTGAGACTGGGTCTTTTGAAGGATGTTTTATTACCAGTAATACCATTATGATGTCACAGGAGAGAGACACAACTCTGATTTAATGTCCCTCATATTGCCATGTGGTCACTACTCAGGTTTTTGAGTCAGGTAAACAGAATTTGTTAATGGAAGAGACCATTTTCTTCCACTAGGCTTGGGCTTAAATCACACCGTGCTATACTCCTACACTCACATCTGTAGCCATGAAGTGTTTTAAAAGGCTGTTCATGGCTCACATCAACACTATCATCCCAGAAACCCTAGACCCACTCCAATTCGCATACCACCCCAACAGATCCACAGAGGAAGCAATCTCCATTGCACTCCACACTGCCCTTTCCCAACTGGACAAAAGGAGCTCCTACGTGAGAATGCTGCTCATTGACTACAGCTCAGCATTCAACACCATAGTGCCCTCCAAGCTCATCACTAAGCAAAGGAACCTGAGACTGAACACCTCCCTCTGTAACTGGATCCTGGACTTCCTGACGGGCCGCCCCCAGGTGGTGAGGGTAGGCAACAACACATCCGCTACTCTGACCCTCAACATGCAGGCCCCTCAGAGGTGTGTGCTTAGTCCCCTTCTGTACTCCCTGTTCACTCACGACTGTGTGATTGCGCATGACTACAACACCATCATTAAGATTGCGACGACACGGCGGTGGTAGGCCTGATCACCGACGACGATGAGACAGCCTATAGGGAGCAGGTCAGAGAACTGGCAGTGTGGTGCCAGGACAACAACCTCTCCCTCAACGTGAGCAAGTCAAAGGAGCTGATCATGGACTACAGGAAAAAGAGGACTGAGCACACCCCCATTCACATTGACTGGGTTATAGTGGAGAAGGTTGAGAGCTTCAAGTTCCTTGGTGTACACTTTACTAAGGACCTATCATGGTCCAAACACACCAACACAGTTGTGAGGAGGGATCAACTATGCCTATTCCCCCTCAGGAGCCTGAAAATATTTGACATGGGTCCTCAGATCCTTAAAAAGTTTTACAGCTGCACCATCGAGAGCATCCTGAGTGGTTTCATCACCGCTTGGTATGGCAATTGCTCAGCATCTGACCACAAGGTGCTACAGAGGGTCATGCGTATGGCCCAGTACATCAATGGGGCCAAGCTTTATGCCATCCAGGACGTCTATAACATGCAGTGTCAGAGAAAGGCCCTAAAAACTGTCTATGAATCCAGCCACCCAAGTCAGACTGTTCTCTCTGCTACCACATGGCAAGCAGTACCGGAGTGCCAAGCCTAGGACCAAAAGGCTCCTGAACAGCTTCTACCCCCAAGCCATAAGACTGCTGAACAGTTAATCAAATGTCTACCAGGACTATTTACATTGACCCCCTTATTTTTTTCTTATTTCTTATTTATTTTTGCACTGACTCTTTTGCACATGCTTGATATACACTCACTGGACTCTAGGGCTGACCTCATTTAGTCGACTGGTCGATTGTTTGGTCAATAGGCTGTTGGTCGACCAAATATGTTTTAGTTGAGGAGTGGCAAATATACACTACCATTCAAAAGTTTGGTGTCACTTAGAAATGTCCTTGTTTTTGAAAGAAAAGCAACTTTTTTGTAAATTGAAATAACATTAAATTGATCACAAATACAGTGTAGACATTGTTAATGTTGTAAATGACTATTGTAGCTGGAAAAGGCTGATTTTTAATGGAATTTTCTACATAGGCGTACAGAGGCCCATTATCAGCAACCATCACTCCTGTTTTCCAATGGCATGTTGTGTTACCTAATCCAAGTTCATAATTTTAAAAGGCTAATTGATCGTTAGAAAACCCTTTTGCAATTATGTTAGCACAGCTGAAAACTCTCGTTCTGATTAAAGAAGCAATAAAACTGTCTTTCTTTAGACTAGTTGAGTATCTGGAGCATCAGCATTTGTGGGTTCACTTATAGGCTCAAAATGGCCAGAAACAAAGATCTTTCTTCTGAAACTCTTCACTTGGTACCGGTACCCCTTGTATATAGCCTCGTTATTGTTATTCAAATCAAATCCAACTTTATTTGTCACATGTGCCTAATACAACAAGTGTAGACTTTACTGTGAAATGCTTACTTACAAGCCCTTAATCAACAGTGCAGTTCAAGAAGAGTTAAGAAAATATTTACCAAATAAATGTAAGTAAAAAAATTATAAAAAGTTACACAATAAAATAACAATAATGAGGCTATATACAGGGGTACCGGTACCTAGTCAATGTGCGGGTGTACAGGTTAGAGGTCATTTGTACATGTAGGTAGAGGTGTGTTACTGTTTTTCCTTTAGTTTATTTATCACATTTCTCTTTGCCTTGTTGAAATATAAAGTAATGACTGTGCTAAATCCCAGAAACCACATGTTATGTCATTTCCTTTAGAAGTACAGGCTGTAAGTGACTGGAAATGGTTTGAATACTGCAGCACAGCTGCCAACACTCCACCTTATATCTGTGCTGTTTCAGTCAGTATTTCTGTAGAAGTAATCACAGGGCCAACAATATGGTCATTGTTCAATCCCCAGTGTTTATGAAACCTTTACAATTCAAAGGCCTCAGCACAATGGATTCCCAATATTTTTGGCAACAAAATGGCCATGCTATATTTAGTTTGTTGTCAGTACGTAATGCTTTTCTATGGCCTTTGTCTCTGGGGCCCTACATGAGAATGCCCTTTTGAGTAAGCCTGTGCCTGAGCCTATTGAAACATCTGAACACTACTGTTACAGATTAGTAAATCCATTTGGGGTGCAGCTTCTCAGTAACCAATGAATGTGAAGTCTACATACCAAGTTTTTTCTGACATGCATCTAATCTACCTAATTTGGTTGTATGACTACAGATGATGGAGGACCTTTATTTGAAAGGAAAAAACAAAATCTTGCGGACACTCGGGCCTCCATGGAATGAGTTTGACACCCCTGCACTACAAGTTTTATATTTCCTGCATTGCAGGAAAGTACTCCTGTAACAGGTTGATCAAATGAAGGTCCAACACCTGAAGTCCACCACTCTACTGTTGATTGTTTCACTACAGTTCTAACTACATCAGAGAGTCCTGGGTACAGAAGGTAATTACAAGGGAGTGAATTGAAATTCCAGTTCAAGAATGAGTTAATTTAATTATAATGTATCGTAAACCTATTAATGGCCGTGCAGTGACTAGGTGATTCATCGTTCATCATAGTTAACTCAAGCGTGGAGGTCTGTGGTCCTGTGTCATGCCTGTAGTGATATTGCTAGGAGCCCCTCTGCCTGAGGTTAAACCACCGCTAGGAATGTGTTTAATGAGAATACCTTTGTGAACCAGTCATTTATTTGTGGTTACAACAGGGTAAACATAGACCTAAGCCAATTAACAATCTGGGGCTGTTAAGGGATGAATAACTGTTGCATTATGGGTGCATAAGCATCTCGGCTGTTTGAACAGGGTTAGTAGACTGGAGCCAACCCAACTCTGGTTCTTTGAAGAAATGAGGTTTCAGCCAAGTCCTTAAATCGGATCTGACATTTTGTTGTAGGATGTGCATGTAATTATTCTTGTATCTAGCTTTCCATAAATAATGTTGAAAGGCAGCATGCCATGTATAACATTTCCACAGTGTTAGTGTGTATGGGTGCAGGTGTGTATGGGTGGATATTTGGAAGTACCAGTCCTCAACAGCATAAACACAGTACACACCTTTAGTACCTCCCTCTGCAAACGGAGCAGTTAGTTCAAACAGGGATTTTGCTCTATTCCGCCGCGTCAGCTTCTAATTCAGGGGTGTCAAACTCATTCCATGGAGGGCCTAGTGTCTGCTGGTTTTTTTTCAATGAAGACCTAGACAAGGTGAGGGGAGATCCTTACTAATTAGTGACCTCATCAATCGAGTACGAAAACCCGTAGACACTCGGCCCTCCTTGGAATGAGTTCGACATGTACTCTAATTTGAGCACATATCTGGACAGCTGACAGTCCTCCTCTGTATTCCCTATCAGGTATTCTCAAATGGCTCTGTCATCCCAATCTGCATGGATGTCTGCCTCAAAGTTAAGTATCAGGAAGACATTTTGTTACATTTGAGGAAATAGTATATTTAAAGGTTTTCAGACCTCCGTACAGTATGAGTGGGTTCTGTCGCCCATCTCAAGGGCATGTTGATACTTTCCTTCTACCCAGCCTTTGATATGTTCTAATAGTGAGCCTATTCAGCCCAAATGTATTTTGAAACTGTGTCTATGACAACATATGGTCAATTTAAAAGAAACCTCAATTTGTTTAAAGAGTGTCTCCTCCTCCAATATAGCATTGTGTAGTTGCTGAGCTGTCCGCCTCTGTCTCAGCACCCCTCTGTCCTAGCCCAGCCTTAGTAAAGCCACATCAACCCTGGTCCAACCTACGTTTGCCACATTTGAGCCTAGGATGGCCAGCTCAGCTCAGATCTCCTCCTCCCAGTCAGGGGCCAGGCAGGGCTGGCAGGTGTTTCTCTCAGTGCTGTGGAGGATATCCTCAGGAAGCTCCTCTGGAGGGGGGTGGGCCTCAACTCTGCCCGGGCCTTCCTACAGCCTGGGCTGGGATGCTGGTGTAGGGGTGGGACAGGGGTATGAGCAGGTGTGGAGGCCATTCTCCCCCACAGCTAAAGCCTGGAGGGAGGAGTGGAGTGAGGGATTTAGGAGGAAACATGAGCGAGGCGCTAATTCACTTACTCCTGCTTGAAATGAATCATGAAAATGATAGTGAGTGGGATAGTTTCTTTAACCGCCGCCCCAGTGTTCTGAACTGGTAACAAGTGTAACCGATCCTATCACTGTCGTTCTAGCGTTGCATCAGATACGTGATGGCCATTGTCATCTGTCACTACGCACTCCCCTAGAGGATGTCTAGCTAGTCACAAGGCAAGTCCTGACACTGACAAAAGCCTTTTGCACAGCGCGAACAGAACAGCATAACTCAATAAGCTCGGAACCGGCCTCAGTAGGAAAAGCAGCACTGTCTGGAATGTGTACCTAAAGCTAGGAGCAGAACAAACACGTTAGCTAGAGCGAATGGTTTAGAGACCTCTGTAATGTCTTCTGACATGACAAATAAAAGCACTGGCTTTGAGAGAGGGAGAGAGAGAGAGAGAGAGAGAGAGAGAGAGAGAGAGAGAGAGAGAGAGAGAGAGAGAGTGCACCAAACTATCTTGCATGCCAAGGTGGACAACATCTGTAGCAGTGAAATGCTTTGAAAGGCTGGTCATGGCTCACATCAACACCATCATCCCAGACACCCTGGACCCACTCCAATTCGCATACCGCTCCAACAGATCCATAGATGACCCAATCTCCATTGCACTCCACACTGCTCTTTCCCACCTGGACAAAAGGGGTGCGTGTTTAGTCCCCTCCTTTTACTCCCTATTCATCCACAAATGCGTGGCTGTGCACGACTCCAACACTGCTCACGTCTCCAAGCAACATTAAGTTTGCAGACGACACGACGGTGGTATGCCTGATCACTGCCGACAACGAGACAGCCTATAGGGAGGAGGCAAAAGACCTGGCAGTGTGGTGTTACAGAGGGTAGTGTGTACGGTCCGGTACATCACTGGGGCTGAGCTCCCTGCCATCCACAACCTTTATACCAGGCGGTGTCAGAGGAAGGCCCTAAACATTTTCAAAACAGCTAAATGTTCCTGAACAGCGTTACCCCTAAGACATAAGACTGCTGAACTGTTAATCAATGGTCACCTGGACTATTTGCATTGACACCCTTTTTTTGCACTGACATTGTTGCACCGGCTCTTTGCACACTCACTGGACTGACACATACTACACTGACACACCAAAGCACACTCACTCACCCACACACTCACATATACTACACTGACACTCCAACACACAAATACACACACAAATACACACACAAATACACACACACACACACACACACACAAACACACACACACACACACACACACACACACACACACACACACACACACACACACACACACACACACACACACACACACACACACACTCACACATAGACACACTTTCACACTCTTCACATATGCTGCTGCTGCTCTGTTTATTATATCTCCTGATATATATATATGTATTGTTATTTGATTGTGTTAGTATTTACATTAATATTACATTTTATTTTACTTTTTAACTCTGCATTGCTGGGAAAGGGCTCATAAGTAAGCATTTCACGGTAATGTCTGCAATTTGATTTGATTTGAACATCAATTAAAATAAAATAAATGTAGAGATTAGTACTGTAGCTAACTTGGCAGTTAGTTGTTAGCATGTGAGAGGACCCAAAAGGTCAGTGCACTGAGTTTAGCCCTGCATGCTGGCTATGGAATGTTTTAATAACTGACAGAAGGGTCTTGGTGTGCTATTTACAAAGGGGAAGTTATTTCAGCTGAGTGTACATTCTTGCTACTTTTGTTGTTTTCTTTGCCTCAGAAAGCACAGAAAGATCAGCTTGCTTGCTCATGAGGTATTTGTCCTCATAGACTACCACTGAGCGCTCTGGGAAATCAGGACCTTGAATCCATCCAGGATAAGTGTTGAATTGCAACACTCAGGAGATTCCCCTAGATTTCAATCCAAAGAACTTAACAGTGAAGGGTTGCAGCTCTGGCACAATGAGAGCACAGAGTTAATGTTTCAGCATGGCTGTTGAGATGGGATTGAAGGGCACAGAGTTAATGTTTCAGCATGGCTGTTTAGATCGGATTGAAGGGCACTGAGTGAGTTATGGTTTGCGTTTGACCAGATTTTACTCAGAGCATACAAAGTCAATTGGCTGTTGAGTTACAGAGTGTGTTTTTGAAATGGATGTTTTGAGTGGATGGTTGCATCACTACATAGCTACTTACATCTGCCTGATAAGGAAGGTGTTTCTAGGTCATCATGGGGCATGACCTTGTAACGTTAAGGCTTTGGTTTGAACGGTATGCCTATGACATGTAGAGAATAGCCATGCATTACTGTTCAGCAGTGGCCCAAGGATGTCTCCCAGATGCCATGGATAATACTGTTGCACCACCACCCCCTACCCTCCCAGTGTGGTCACATTGAGAATGACAGGAATTCTATGGTTAATTAATTAGCTGACCAGAGGTCAGCAGGACCCCATGTCACCCCCTACAGTTCCTCATGTCCTTATATGTTACTCACCCATGGGTCTAGATTCCAGTCTGAACACTCTCTCCTATACCTCTCTCTGTCAATGGAAAATTGAGAATATTCTCATGTGGAATCATGGACTGAAACCTCTAAACCTATGGCTGTTAGTCAGACATGTATTTCAAAGAATAATGCAGAATTATTCGTATAAACAGTCCCTGTAAGCTTAGAGACAGTAAACCATGAGCCAAGTCATGTCAGTCAGGTCAGTCCTCCCACTAGTGGTTTAGAAAAACAAACTCCAGCCTCAATAGTTTTTTACTGGATAACCTCACAGCATTCCCTCCAAGCCGTTGGTAAGAGCATTGTTCCGTAAAGTCTTGAAGTAAAGTGAGGAGATTGGACCTGCCCCTAAAGTGTTGGCATTGTGTTCTGAAGAGGTTCGGCTGAACCTGAAATTAGGAATGGTCAGTGAGGCGAGCAAGAACAGTCTTATCTCCCTCTCTCTCTCTCCCTCTCCCTCTCTCTCTCTCTCTCTCTCTCCTCTCCTCTCCTCTTCTCTTCTCTTCTCTCTCTCTCTCTCCTCTCCTCTCCTCTCCTCTCTTTCTTTCCTCTCTTTCTTTCCTCTCCTCTCTCTTACACCTTGGGTGTTGTCTTTTATATCCTGTTCTGACTGTGAACATGACCATTGAACTTGACTCAAGGCAGGGTGGTGCACTCTTGCATACACAGGGTGGGAGCCAAACAAGGTTTGGTCTATTGCATTATGGTTTTTTTCATCTCCATAAAACCGTTGTTGTTGTTATTCCTTCCATTTTGTTTTAATTAAATACACACACATACATTAACAGAATTTTTAGTGATGCACCGATATGACATTTTTGGCCGATACCAATATCCGATGTTTTCCTTGCCAAAAAAAATGATACCGATACCGATAAGCATTCTAGTACAGTTAAATAGTTAACACACACACGGACGCAGCGGTCTAAGGCACTGCATCTCAGTGCAAGAGGCGTCCCTACAGTCCCTGGTTCGAATCCGGGCTGTATCACAATCCCGCCATGATTGGGAGTCCCATAGGGCGAAGCACAATTGGCCCAGTGTCGTCCGGGCCGTCATTGTAAATAAGAATTTGTTCTTAACTGACTCGCCTAGTTAAATAAAGGTTACACACACACACACACACACACGCGCGTTCATACATTTTTTACACAGTTATTACACATTGATAACACCATCACTCGTATTTCATATGTCACAACGATTCATCGATACGAATGCTATGTATCTAGGTGTCATCTAAAATAACCCTAATTTATAAGACAGTTCTTATTTGATTAATGGGTGTCGGACCTTTCTATGTGAAGCTAGCCACAGTAAGGATTAGCCACAATAGTAGACTTTGCGGTTAGCCTTCAAAATAAAAGTATGGCATAGTTCTACTAGTTGTATTCATTTGCATCACTGTCAATTACATACTTTTATTTTGAAGGCAAACTGCAAATTCCACTATTGTGCCTAATCCTTATTGTGGCTAGATTCACAACACATAACCCGGTCCGGTCGATCCTCACTAGCCAGATGAAGCTAGCTGACTGCTTATAACGTTAGCTTATAACGTTAACTGAAGTTCAATTTCAGTAGGCGAGCAACAAGTGGCAACCTAGCTAATACTTACTCACAAGGATTCCTAAATCATTGCTAAGAATAATGAAAAGGACTGCAGTTTCTACTGGTCATTGCTTTCAGGCTGGTTGTATTGGTGCTAGCTAGGTACCAAGCTAAAGCTAGCTACCCCAGAAGTTGGGGTCAAACAAATTATGCTTTATTACCAACGCGGTATTGTAAATATCGTTCGTGGCCGGTGTTTGCTTGTTTGCAGACTTTTTTGTACAGCTCTGACAGTGCTACTGTATCTTTTTTGATACGCAAAGACCCAAACGGCGTTCCATAGTATGTATGTCGTGAAACTAATAGCAGTGATGCTATTACTGTGTAACTCTGGTAGGTCAACATCTGAAAAATAGCGCACTTGATAGTGTGTACCGGTGCTCAGTCGGCGAAAGCCAACATCACCCATGACAGATAACACCATCACCGTAACTACTACCAATTGGAGAAAAAAGGGGTAAAAAAACAAACAATGTTTTTAATGATGCCATGTAAAATTTTGCGCTACACATGCAACACACCACACAATGTCTGCTGTGTGGATCAAGCAGTCATCTGAAAGAGTAAGAAAATGTCAGCGCAACAACTCAAAGGCGAAATCCATTAAAGCCAAGATAATGGAATTCGTTAATTTACACATCGGGCCAATACCGATGTTGGCATTTTTAGATAATATCGTTCGATTCCGATTTGTTCACCGATATGTAGTGCTTCCCTAATCATTTTAGGATTTTCAATGGGTGGTTTAGCCTGCTAGCCTAACAGACACAGACCCCAGGGTTGTTGTTGGTCAGATAAAGCAAAGAGTAAAGTCTTCTCCATAGCCTCTGTGTTAGATAAAGGCTGTCTCCCCAACCTACAGATGTTTTACCCCCTCCAAGCCCCCAGCCTCCCCATTCAATACCTCCTCACAAATCACCCCTGTCCACTGGCTCCATACCCCCTCAGTACCCCCCTCACACTGCCATATAGACTATTGTTATCACATTCCTTCACTCCCACACACACACAAACGCACACTCACTCTCGCATACACAATCACTTACAATAAACAGACACATAGTCAATCAATCACTTCCATCTTTTTTTCTAACATCTTTTAAAAATATTTTTTTACCTTAACTTAACTTTTTTACCTTAACTTAACTAACTATTAATTTATTTATTTAACTAGGCGGCCTAGGAACAGTGGGTTAACTGCCTTGCAGAACGACAGATTTTTACCTTGTCAGCTCGGGGATTCGATCTTGCAACCTTTCGGTTACTGGCCCAACGCTCTAAACACTAGGCCGTCCCTTGTCATCTTGTCATTGTCTCATTGACACATGTGCATACAAGCTGTCCGTTATGAAGTGGGCCCCCAGTCCGGCTCCCAGTCATTCTCCCAGTCAGGCTCCAATTCAGGCTCTTAGTCAGGCTCCCAGCTGTGTAGAGGCTGATTGATGGGCTACATGAGCTCATGGTAGGAGAGGAATCCCAGGTATGCTACAAACACACTGGCCTCTCTGAGAGGAACACTGCAGTAAGGAAAGACCTAGCACTGCAACAGCACTGCAACAACACTGCAACAGCACTGTAACAACACTAACAGCACTGTAACAACACTAACAGCACTGTAACAGCACTGTAACAACACTAACAGCACTGTAACAACACTGTAACAACACTGTAACAACACTAACAGTACTGTAACAACACTGTAACAACACTGTAACAACACTGCAGCAGCACTGTAACAGCACTGTAACACCACTGCAACAGCACTGTAACAACATTAACAACACCAACAGCACTGTAACAACACTAACAGCACTGTAACAACACTAACAGCACTGTAACATAACTGTAACAACACTAACAGCACTGTAACAACACTGTAACAACACTGTAACAACACTAACAGTACTGTAACAACATTGTAACAACACTGTAACAACACTGCAACAGCACTGTAACACCACTGTAACACCACTGTAACAACACTGCAACAGCATTGTAACAACATTAACAACACCAACAGCACTGTAACAACACTGCAACACCAACAGCACTGTAACAACACTAACAGCACTGTAACAACACTAACAGCACTGTAACAGCACTGTAACAACACTAACAGCACTGTAACAACACTAACAGCACTGTAAAAGCACTGTAACAACACTAACAGCACTGTAACAACACTAACAGCACTGTAACAACACTAACAACACTAACAGCACTGTAACAACACTAACAGCACTGTAACAACACTGTAACAACACTAACAGCACTATAACAACACTGTAACAGCACTGTAACAACACAATAACAACACTTTAACAACACTGTAACAACACTTTAACAACACTAGCCGCACTGTAACAGCACTGTAACAACACTGCAACAGCACTGTAACAACACTTTAACAACACTAGCAGCACTGTAACAGCACTGTAACAACACTGTAACAGCAATGTAACAACACTGTAACAACACTAACAACACTGTAACAGCACTGCAACAACACTAGCAGCACTGTAACAGCACTGTAACAACACTGCAACAGCACTGTAACAACACTAACAACACTGTAACAACACTAACAACACTGTAACAGCACTAACAACACTGTAACAGCACTGCAACACTGTAACAGCACTGCAACAACACTGTAACAACACTGTACCAGCACTGCAACAACACTGCAACAACACTGTAACAACACTGTAGCAGCACTGTAACAGCACTGTAGCAACACTGCAACAGCACTGTAACAACACTGTAACAACACTAACAACAACACAATAAAGCACATTGTAATGTTAAACTACAGCATAGGCCATTGGCTTTACCTCTGGGTCTGGAACTTGGAGAGTTGAAGTATTACAGACAAACAGTGCTGACAGATGAGATGGAATCCATGCCTGCCTATACAGTATTCTAGGCATTTAACACATACAGCCTGCTGAACATCTGTACATTTAATACACAAACGTTTTTACACAAACTGGAGTTGTGACTAAGATGTTTACACAGACATGGACAGCTTGTTTTAAAGACCCAGAAAGGTAATGAATTGTCACTAAATATCTGCCTGAGTTGTAATCAGGCGTTCTACATGGACAGATACACTGACTGCAACTCTAGTATCTGGGTCTGTCTGTCACCCTCTTGGACATGGTTGTGCCATGTTTCTGGGGATTAGGCAGTACTGTAGCTAGTCTCTAATAAGAGTGTGCTTCTCTCTCTGAGTGAGGAATGTGGGGAGACACGTGTCTACTCTCTACCCAGAGAGTTAGAGAGTGCTTCCATAGGGAATCTCAGCCACCTCAAACCATATGTCACAGTCTGGACGTAGCTGGAGTTACTAAGAAGTATTCTATGGTGGGAGGAGGAGTGAGTGGAGGAAAATAAAGCTGAACAATCTGGATTTTTGACACGGGGCCTCTGTCTGTCTAGAATGTATTTCAATATTCTGTTGTTAATGTGGAATGCATTACTGATGGTGGGATTCACTTCAGGTTTGTGTTTTTCCACAGTGTGGACTAGTTTGTTGTTTTCATCCTCAATGTTGTTTTGGAAAGCCCTCTCAGAAGAAGCCCCTCTCTCTGCCTTCCCAGGGTGTGTGTGTGTGCGCGCGTCTGCCCGGAGTTTATGTGTGTGTGTGGCACACTGCCTCCACAGTACCCCATTCATCCCATGTTGGCACAGAGATACTGGGTCCTGTTTAGAGGACCACAGAGAGAGACAGAGACAGACTAAGACTGAGAGAGACCGTTCACTCCTCGCAGAGTGACTCAATGCATGCTGACCACTCACCAAACCAGGCACTGACTAGATCAACACTAATGAATATTGAACGATTGGCCATCACTGCAATGGTTGTCAACATACACAGCCCGAGTAGTTATGAGTCCAAGCACCATAGAGAGACGCTTCTCAAATCTTCTCAGTGAAAGATGTTTCCGTTGCTCTCCAACCCCAGTCAGTTAGTAGTACAGTTGCCCCTTCGCTAAGCCCCACCACAGAATATTGGGCAACCAATCGCAGCGCTCCAATGTATAGCAACTGTCATTGAGTCTGACACCTTAGACAAGCTCACATTTCAAACGCATGAAAGTCAATGAGCACTATGGCAAAAAAAAAAATTGTTTAAAGGTTTACTTGCTACTGTGATTCCTGAAATGCAGAACCGGCATTTTGTTAATAAAAAATATATACTTTTGTTTTATTTGCTAGCTCAGCTGGTTAGCTAGCTCTCAGTCTTACTGACCACAAAACGTTGCTAACGCTAGCTAGCCACTTAATATAACAGGTTTTCTCGAAATGTATGTTAGTTATCTATATTATGAATACAACTATTATCTGCTGTCGACATCAGGATACGACTTGAGAGAACTAGTTAAAACCCAAAATGGTAAGTAGTAGCTTTAACTGCATGACAGTCCATTCAGAGCCATCTAGTACATAGCCACACTAATGACAGTCCACCACAACATACCCGATAGTCTCCTGATTAATAAGGGGTAGTTTGTGTTTAATTTTATTGTGTATTAAAAACACAGTTTGAGATCGTTGCGAGAGGTTTTCTCCAGTAGTTTGAATGGGGAATGGAGCTTCTTGGGAAAATGTTGTCCAAGGTCTTAGTGAAGGGTCAATGGCTATGACTCTCACTCATAACCTTGGAGTGGAAACACAACCCATACATGTATGTAATTCTCCTCTGGTTTCAATGTATTGATTCTACTGTTCCTCTCTGAATCTCCAACAATGTGTTTTGGGGCTAGTGTATTCTGTTGAGTAAAGTCTTTGTTATTTGGAGTGTATGAGTGACTGGAACATACTTCCTCCTTCTACCCAAACACCGTCTTCCACACAAAGACAGGAACCCAGCAGAGAGGTGACCCCCCCGGCAGGAAGAGGGTGTTTGGGGTTGGGGTTGGGGTTGGGAGAATGTCATAGCCGGGGTTTAAAGGGCATCTCTGATCTGTGATTGTGTATGTTAACTGACCAAACCCAGGAAACACTCATGGTTGACCGCACACCTCCCCTCTAGCAGAGACACACACACACTGTCCCAGACAATCTTCATCTCAACAGGAGCTTGTTTATAGGGCTTCGTCTTCCACAAATCACACTGATGTACTTTCCTTCTCCTTTCTCCTACCCGTTGTCCTTTCACAACAGGCCATAGCTAGTATAGGCCACAGAGCTAAAGGGTAAAGGTGCTGTAACTTCTAACCACTCCCTCAGTAGCACAACTGTGTTAGCCAGTTAGCTAATAACTATAGTCCAGATTGGCAACCAGAGGAAGAAGTGGTGTGTGAGTGATTAGATTTGTGTGCCCCTGCCCACCGCCCTCCA
The DNA here is from genome assembly GCF_045791955.1 of Oncorhynchus clarkii lewisi. Taxonomy (NCBI): domain Eukaryota; kingdom Metazoa; phylum Chordata; class Actinopteri; order Salmoniformes; family Salmonidae; genus Oncorhynchus; species Oncorhynchus clarkii. The sequence continues at coordinate 73,581,544 of NC_092150.1, forward strand.
CACTGCACCACCTGCCTGCTAGTTGGTGCCTCTCACGCGCTCCTGATTACAAGCGTATGTGTAGGGGTTTTATTAGGCTGTGCTTTGCCCAGAGTGAGAGACAGATGGGGAGCTGAGGTTGTTAGTAGGTCCGTTTATCTCACCTGGAGTACTGTACTGTGGAGGTGAATGCGGAGCTTACTGAAAGGATTGACTCAGACAATGTTATTCCTCCAGACGAAGGCTTTGGTGTCATATTGGCTGCTCAGATTGAGTAATGAGTGTACTAGAAAATGTCTCGAGAACCTACATCTTTCCTCCATTCTACCATTTTCGAACATATGAGCTGCTTCTATTTTCTCCCTCGGAATCTCTCCCTCATTCTCAATGACTCTCTCTCTCTCTCTCTCTCTCTCTCTCTCTCTCTCTCTCTCTCTGTGTGTTGTGTAGGATGGTTCTCTGGGGAACATTGATGACCTGGCCCAGGAGTATTCTGAGTACTACAACACCTGCTTCAGTGACGTCAGCGACCGCATGGAGGAGCTACGCAAGAGACGTGTGTCCCAGGACCTCGACATGGTACGTCCCCACAAACAGACTCATCACACACCGAGTACCTACAAACACCAATCATACTGTTGCATGTCCCCACAAACTGAAGGCCATCAATCCTGCTGCAATACAGTGGAACTATGGAACTGAGTCCCCACAAACCATCACCTACTACTGCAGCAGAGTATAACCAAGTCCTATCAAAACAGGTAACCCACCAGCTTAGATCAATACAATATCAGCTAAAGAGCTGTGGTAACCCACTTCTTCATGGCTCTACAATTTGTTGTTGAACTTATATAAAATTACAACTATGCTGATTTTACTATTGTGAAGTGAGAGCCAAAATGCTTGAGGAAAATGTTCATTTTGTCAGATCTCCTTTTTATAATTCATAGTATCCTCAAACACGTCGTTCTTCGATCAGTTTGATATCTTTACAGAGTGTGATTTCCCAATGTGCTGCCAACAGCCTGGGAGCCAGACCGGGAGTTGGGGGAGGGAAGTTTGGAGAGCAATCCAGTGAGTGTTTGTGTTTGTGACTGTGTTCTAAAACACTTAGTTTGCCCTCCTGCCTCCTGGTGCCTGAAAGTGCTTGGTTGTGTTTTGGGGCTTCTAGGGGTTCTCATTCACATGGATGTAGGGTAGTGGGGCATGGTACCTCTGGGTTGCCAAGTTACTGGCTGAGGTATTGAAGAATGTAGCTGCTCCTGGCAGAGAGCGCTGCTCTGAGTACCCCTGGGGTCTATGCTCCATACACACACAACACAGAGAGAGATAGGGGGGTTAGTGTTCATATGCTAGCTTTATTAACAGGCTATGATAACACTATTCAAAGTGATTGGTATCTGCTTAGAATCCTTGAAAACAGACAGCATCCGTTCAGTTCTGAATTCGCATTTCCAGAACTCCAAGTAGTAAACTGGACTGACCTCAGTTTATTCTACTCATCATGAACATAAAAAGAAGTGAGCCGAATTTAAACAAATTAAGCTCAAACAAATCCAGCACTTACAAATATAGTAACTGCTATTTATTTTGTTTTATTCCGTAACAGAAGTCACAGGGACACATTTTGTGTTGAGCACAAAAACAGATAATTCAATTAAGTGGGAAGAGAGTGACCATACCTACGCTAGAGACATATTTGTAGGACTCCTATTTCATTGACACATTTTCACCGTTAATCTCCTCAGCTCTATGATAAAGTACTATCCAGTTATAAGCATAATAGAGGTTGAGCTAGATATTGATTAGAAAACGAGAGACACATAGGAAATCCCCCAGGCTTTCAGCAGCCATGTGGTTTTGGTTGATTTGAGAGGTGGGTCTCAATGAAAGATGGTTTGGGTGATTTATGGAGGGCTCAGCTGTCCTGATTGATGTTGGCCAACGATTATGTCTGCTCTGCTCTCAGAGCTTTCCAGTGAAGCAATCTCACATCCATCATTGAAGTCAGTGTCTGTCGTTTGAGAGAATCTCTCCACAGTTGTATGTGTGTGTGTGTGTGTGTGTGTGTGTGTGTGTGTGTGTGTGTGTGTGTGTGTGTGTGTGTGTGTGTGTGTGTGTGTTCGTGCGTGCGTGTGTCTGTATGTGTGTGTGTGTGCATACTGTATACACTGAGTATACCAAACTTTAAGGACACCTGCTCTTTCCATGACATAGACTGACCAGGTGAATTCAGGTGAAAGCTATGATCCCTTATCGATGTCACTTTTTAAATCCACTTCAAATAGTGTAGATGAAGGGGAGTAAACAGGTTAAAGAAGGATTTTTAAGCCTTGAGACAATTGAGAAATGGATTGTTGTGTGCTATTCAGAGGGTGAATTGGTAAGACAAAAGATTGAAGTGCCTTTGAACGGAGTATGGTAGTAGGTGCCAGGTGCAACGGTTTGTGTCAAGAACTGCAACGCTGCTGGGTTTTTCACGCTCAATAGTTTCCCTTGTGTATCAAAGAATGGTCCACCCAAAGGACATCTAGCCCCACTTGACCCAATGGTGGGAATCATTGGAGTCAACATGGGCCAGCATCCCTGTGGAATGCTTTTGACACCTTGTAGAGTCCCTGCCCTGACGAATTGAGGCTGTTCTGAGAGCAAAAGAGGGGGGTGCAACTCAATATTAGGAAGGTGTTCCTAATGTTTTGTGCACTCAGTATATATGTGTTTGTGTGTGTGTGTGTGCCCCTGTTTATGTGTGTGTCTGCATGTGTGTGTGTTTACGTGTGTGAGAGGATGAGTGAAGTGGGTCACCTCACTCCTCACGTATTGGGAAGGTTGGGAATGTTCCATCCTGGAGAGATAAAACAGGGGAAGAGGAAGCCTGGATTTACTGCCTGTCTGTCCTGCCTGGAAGAGAGAAGAGCTGGCTGGGTTGGGACAGGACGGGGGTCCGGGGAGTTGGGGTGTGAGGGCTACAGAGCATCTTTAACAGAGCTAGAGGAGGAGGAGCACCTAAGAGCCTGCAGCTGTCTGTCCCTCCTGCACAACTTGGAAAGGAAAGAGGAGGAACAGAGAGAGCGGAGGGAGGAGATATGGGGTGGGAAGGCTGTTTATTCACACACTGGCAGAAGCCAGCTGTAGAAGGAACTATATATCATGATAACTACACTGAGCTTCAAAGTATTGGGACAGTGGCACATACTTTGTTGTTTTGGTTCTGTACTCCAGTACTTTGGATTTGAAATGTTACAATGACTATAAAGGTTATAGTGCAGACTGGCAGCTTTCATTTGATGGTATTAATCTAATAATCATTGTATCATTTCAAATCCAAAGTGCTGGAGTACAGATCCAAAACAAAAAAACGTGTCACTGTCCCAATACTTTTGGAGCTCAGTGTATATTTGATAACGCCATATTCCATTTTATATGAGAACATACTGACATGATGCATCATATGCATTCCACTGCCATTTCACAGTTTTACCAATGGCACAACTAACTGTTGAAGACAATACTATGTCTTTCCCAGTATTGAAACAGAAGCACATAGCAGACATTGTCCAGTCAGTATTTAGTGTTTTCAGGACAGTGTTCTTACCAACTGCCGTTACTCCACTCTCCCTTTGGCTGGTGTTATGCGTCTGGACTGGACACCTTCTCAGACGGCCTCAAAACTGGAACAAGGGAGGAGGAAGGCGCAGAGAGAGAGAGCAGGTATATCTCACTGGTCATCCCCAAAGCCAACACCTTCTTTGGCTGCCTTACCTTCCAGTTCTCTGCTGCCAATGAATGGAACGAATAGCAAAAATTGCTGAAGTTGGAGACTTTTTTCTCCCTCACTAACTTTAAACATCAGGTATCTGAGCAGCTAACCGATCGCTGCAGCTGTACATAGTCCATCTGTAAATAGCCCACCCAATCTACCTACCTCACCCCCATATTGTTTTATTTACTTTTTTGCTCTTTTACACACCAGTATTTCTACTTGCACATCATCATCTGCACATTTATCACTCCAGTGTTAATTTGCTAAATTGTAATTACTTCGCTACTATTGGCCTGTTTATTGCCTTACCTCCTCACGCCATTTGCACACATTGTATATAGACTTTTTTCTGTTGTATTATTGACTGTATGTTTGTTTATTCCATGTGTAACTCTGTGTTGTTGTTTGTGTCGAACTGCTTTGCTCTATCTTGGCCAGGTTGCAGTTGTAAATGAGAACTTGTTCTCAACTAGCCTACCTGGTTAAATAAAGGTGAAATAAAAAAATAAAGTAAAATGAGAGAGAGAGGGAGACTGGCCAAATAAATAGAGAGAGAAAGAAAGAGAGAGGGAGATAAGGTAAAGAAAGAGAGCAAGAGAGAGAGGGGGTGGGGTATTACTCTTGTGTCATATGAAGTGTGTCTAGACAGTGGCTGCCAGACAGTCCCATCTAGGATCTCTCTGAAGAGCAATAGGAATGAGTTATATAAAGTCATTATGTTAAAAGGTAGAGACGGACAGTACAATGGGCTGGCATTTAGACGTCCCCGCTGGGACATGGCCTTTCAGGGAGGGGTTGTCTATCACAGGGGACGAGTGTGGTGCCTCTCAGAGGACTTGTCCACCCCGCTCCTTCAAAACCTTCTCCTCTTCTTCATTCTCTCATCACCAGGCCTCTCCTCTGTACTGGCCCCATTGTAATCTGTCCTCTTTCCCTTTTGCTGTTCTGATGTGGCCTCCCCTCCCTTCTTCACACTCCTGCTGCAACACACAATGAGCCCTCCCTGTCCGGTCTGGACCAGCCTTTAGTCACTCCTCAGTCACCTCAGGCCAACACTGACCCTGAAGCATGTGACCCTGTGTCAAAGGTCACTGCAGCTGTTAACTTACCTGAACCTTACACTTTGGCTAAAAGAAGCAAACTTGACAGTGGACATTGGAAGACTGTTCCTCTGTAGTGAGAAAGGCCGTAGGGGAATGTTCTTCAATTCTGGTCCCGGAGACCCACAAGGTCTGCATGCTTTAGTTCCAGTCCAGTACCAGCACACCTGGCCAGATTCAACTAATTAAGGTCCTTCATTTACTGTGGGTCTTCAGGACCAGGATTAAGTACCACTTCCCAAGGGTAGTCTGGGAGGTTTGTCTCTTAGTCTTTGTACCATGGCAGGCTGTAGTGTTCTACATATGACTGGCTGATACCACAGAGCGGAAGTTGCCCCTTGAAAAACACTTTGGATTCCCTTTACAGCTGTGGTCAAGTATTTGTCGACAACGCAAAACCATAGCAGCTTCATATTAGCCTCATAATGAGGTCACAAATCCAAGTATCACATACTTGATATAGATCCAATTTGCTTTCTTGTTTTCTCTCTCACTTCTCCTCCAGACATCTTGCAACACATCAAACTTTTCGGAGGAAAAGTGTTGCACAAACCAACAAAAAAAACCTTGTTTTTTTTTTATTTGTGAAACGCTTCCCCCAACCTCAGAGCCTGTCCCGACTGTTGTCTTGGTTGTGTTTTAGAAGTGGGGTTCTTGGGCTTCCGAGTGGCGCAGTGGTCTAAGGCACTGCATCTCAGCAGTACAAGAGGTGCCACTACAGCACCACTACAGTCCCTGGTTTGAATCCAGGCTGTATCACATCCGGCCGTGATTGGGAGTCCCATAGGGCGGCGTACAATTGGCCCAGTGTTGGCCCGGTAGGCCGTCATTGTAAATAAGGATCTGTTCTTAACTGACTTGCCTAGTTAAATAAAGGTTACATCTTTTTTTTTAAACAGCCCCATAGATGTTGACTCTCTGTCTCTGTAATGACTATCAGCGTACCCTCTTCCTGACTGACCTGTTAGTTTTATGAGCAGCCAGAACACAAAGTGTTAGGCATTCATCCCTCTAGGAGAATGAGGGCCATGGATTAACTCCATCACACACAGTCGCCAAGCTGCCTTATAGTCCCACTGACTGTGCTACTTTCTCTTCAGGCTTGATTAAGCTTGATTGGTTTGGTCGAGAACAGTTAAACCCCACTGGTGATTCTAACAGAGTGAGCATTAAACAGATTATAAGCAAACCATTATATAGAAAAGCCACTTCTGTGGAAGACTTTGGAACCTATTTGTGTCCCAGTCTCACTCGTCTCTCTACAGCCCAGTCTAAGTACATCAACCCTAGCCATGTAATCGGTGCTGGATGGCTACAGCAGTACATTGACCTGTTTTTCGTCCCGCAACAAGCCATTGTTTACAGACAGCTCGTTGAGGGAGCTTACGTCTCCCATTTTCCACCTGTAGAAGTGAGAGATTATGTGGTAGCCTAGTCTTGCATGACTGAGTGTTATAGAATGGACCACAATGGCAGCCCACGGGTGAATAATGGTAGACCCTGAATTTAAATGTGTTTTAAACGCTTATTTGATAGCGAAGGACACGTTCAACCCGACAAATCGTAAGTATTGTTCCTAGAGGTATTGGATATGCCTCTGTAACATTAAAACGCTATTTTGGTGAAACCGAATAGTTTCGATTTGGTTGATCAAGGACACCAGGCTACGGAAGCTTCCGGAACGAGAGATCTGTCTGTTAACAATGGCTTGTTGCAGGAAGAATGAAGTCTTAGATCCACTGAGTGCTGGATGACCGATGGTGTTTTATGCTGTCTGTCTTTCTGTGATCAGAGAGACACTGAGGGCAGGGCAAGACTGGGCAGGTAGATACAGGAGATACAGAAACCCTGTAGGGGCAGACTGGATTGGCAGGTGCCACCTCACTGGAGACAGTTGTATCTCTCTGATTGAATCAGATATGGAGGACAATAATAAGCACAAAAAGCATGTTGTATTTCATCATAACAAACTCTCTGATGCTAACCATTTGTCAAGGTTGACTAAATGTCCCTAGGTTAGTGGTTAGTGAAATGCAAAGCCTTCTTTCCTGCACCAACATCCAGGTTTCCAGGTAAGACATTCAGTAAACACTGAAACACCAGAGAACCCCAGTCAGTGACATGTCAGGTGTTGTTGTGAGAGAATCTGTACAGGTGTAAGATCTTCATTTGAGCCAGTTTGCTTCATCACGAAAATAGTCCCGCAGCAACAGGAAATGTGGATGATTATGTGGATTATAATTTATGGACATTTTTTGTAGGGGTTGATACATTTTTCATCTTAAATTTCTAAGTGTAAATTACCATCGTTAGAAGCCTTTTAAAAACTTAAATAAACTACAAGCTTGCATTTCCTTCTTTGCAGGAACATTCTCGGCATCAAACGAGTGATCCAATTAAGATCCTACATCTGGTAGCGCCTCATGTTCTCTATAATGGTTTCTAATGTAGAGATGCGTGTGAGCCTCAGTTGGTTCAGGACTCAAGCTTAGGCATGTATGTGTTGCGCTGCTCTGTGAGGTAAGCTGATGACTGTAATTATGGGCTAATACCTGGTTGAAGAGAATTCACCTCATTACTTTGATATGGGGTCAGTTCAACAAAGTTAGACATGCTACAGTAGGAGACAACCTGACTCTGGGTTTGCTCCAGCTATTCCACTTCCTAAACGTTATTTATTACTTAGCCTATTCAAATCAAATCAAATTTATGTATATAGCCATCAGCTATATCTCAGCTGATATCTCAAAGTGCTGTACAGAAACCCAGCCTAAAACCCTGAACAGCAAGCAATGCAGGTGTAGAAGCACGGTGGCTAGGAAAAACTCCCTAGAAAGGCCAAAACCTAGGAAGAAACCTAGAGAGGAACCAGGCTATGTGGGGTGGCCAGTCCTCTTCTGGCTGTGCCGGGTGGAGATTATAACAGAACATGGCCAAGATGTTCAAATGTTCATAAATGACCAGCATGGTCCAATAATAATAAGGCAGAACAGTTGAAACTGGAGCAGCAGCACAGCCAGGTGGACTGGGGACAGCAAGGAGTCATCATGTCAGGTAGTCCTGAGGCATGGTCCTAGGGCTCAGGTCCTCCGAGAGAGAGAAAGAAAGAGAGAAAGAGAGAATTAGAGAGAGCACACTTAAATTCACACAGGACACCGAATAGGACAGGAGAAGTACTCCAGATATAACAAACTGACCCTAGCACCCGACACATAAACTACTGCAGCAAAAATACTGGAGGCTGAGACAGGAGGGGTCAGGAGACACTGTGGCCCCATCCGAGGACACCCCCGGACAGGGCCAAACAGGAAGGATATAACCCCACCCACTTTGCCAAAGCACAGCCCCCACACCACTAGAGGGATATCTTCAACCACCAACTTACCATCCTGAGACAAGGCTGACTATAGCCCACAAAGATCTCCGCCACGGCACAACCCTGGGGGGGGGGGGGGGGGGGGGGGGGGGGGGGGGGCAACCCAGACAGGATGATCACATCAGTGACTCAACCCACTCAGGTGACGCACCCCTCCCAGGGACGGTATGAGAGAGCCCCAATAAGCCAGTGACTCAGCCCCTGTAATAGGGTTAGAGGCAGAGAATCCCAGTGGAAAGAGGGGAACCGGCTAGGCAGAGACAGCAAGGGCGGTTCGTTGCTCCAGAGCCTTTCCGTTCACCTTCCCACTCCTGGGCCAGACTACACTCAATCATATGACCCACTGAAGAGATGAGTCTTCAGTAAAGACTTAAAGGTTGAGACCGAGTTTGCATCTCTGACATGGGTAGGCAGACCGTTCCATAAAAATGGAGCTCTATAGGAGAAAGCCCTGCCTCCAGCTGTTTGCTTAGAAATTCTAGGGACAATTAGGAGGCCTGCATCTTGTGACCGTAGCGTACGTGTAGGTATGTACGGCAGGACCAAATCAGAGAGATAGGTAGGAGCAAGCCCATGTAATGCTTTGTAGGTTAGCAGTAAAACCTTGAAATCAGCCCTTGCTTTGACAGGAAGCCAGTGTAGGGAGGCTAGCACTGGAGTAATATGATCAAATTTTGCTTCTAGCCAGGATTCTAGCAGCCGTATTTAGCACTAACCGAAGTTTATTTAGTGCTTTATCCGGGTAGCCGGAAAGTAGAGCATTGCAGTAGTCTAATCTAAAAGTGACAAAAGCATGGATTAATTTTTCTGCATCATTTTTGGACAGAAAGTTTCTGATTTTTGCAATGTTACGTAGATGGAAAAAAGCTGTCCTTGAAATGGTCTTGATATGTTCTTCAAAAGAGATTATTATCTTTATTATTATCTTTTATCTTTCAGGCACAATAAGTACCCAACAGGAAAGTAAACACGTTGATGTTTTGTACGTGTGTTGAAGGCCAGAATGCCCAGGTAGTGTCACTGCCAACGAAAGTGGTTTGCACTTGGCGGTGTAGCTATCAGCAGAGGTTTGTCTATAGATGTTTGGTGTTGCTGTGTTTTTGGACCCTTGGCTTAGCTGCTCTGCTAGTGAAATATTTATAGATTGATGAAGTGTGTATTTAACTGTATTAGTCCGTTTTGGATCATAACCATGGCTACACACACACACACACACACACACACACACACACACACACACACACACACACACACACACTTAATCGCAGACATTGCAAAAACACACAAAGACACCGTAAATCCAGGTCCAAGGCGGGCATGTTGAACCACAGTCTGCTGCATCACCCCTGAGCTGCAGCGTGCCACCGTTCATTTACAGGAAACTACTCCACAACCTCACACATACAGACTGGATCATGACTAACGCCTCTATTTACTTTCCTTCTGGGAGGGCTCGTGTGTGTGTGTGTGTGTGTGTGTGTGTGTGTGTGTGTGTGTGTGTGTGTGTGTGTGTGTGTGTGTGTGTGTGTGTGTGTGTGTGTGTGTGTGTGTGTGTGTGTGTGTATGTGTGTGTGTGTGTGTGTGTGTGTGTGTGTGTGTGATTAATAATCCACACACGCATGTGCTTGTCAGTGATGTCTTCAGGATCAGCTGGTTCAGCAGGCTTGTCTCTCCACAGTCTTGTTTATCCACTAACTGTCTCTCTTGGCTGGGACTGGGCTGGTGCCAGGCTCCCCAGCTGGCCCCGGTGCTCCCACGTCTTCTTCCAGGTGTGGACATACAGCCACCTCTCTCACCCTAAGCCCTGCCCCAGGCCACCTGGTCTGGTCTGGTTTGGGCCACCTGTTCTGGTCTGGTTTGGGCCACCTGGTCTGGTCTGGTTTGGGCCACCTGGACTGACCTGGTTTGGGCCACCTGGTCTGACCTGGTCTGGGCCACCTCGTCTGACATGGCCTGGGCCACCTGGTCTGACCTGGTCTGGACCCCCTGGTCTGACAACCAACATAGTAGGCCTCAGTGTGTTTCCAAAGCAGGTGTACATATGGTCTGCCATGTGCTGGGATTTTCTTAGTTGGTTTGCATGCTCTGGAGCGTGGGAGTATTGTGGATGGAACATAGCTCTTGTGTCTCATTCTCACCACTCCCTACTCCCTCTCCCCTTGTTCTGACTTATTTGGGTCTAAGGTAGCACTGCAGATTTACTTTTAGTTTCTGTACCCTTTGAAAAGTTGTAGTTGTTTTGCTCTGTCTTTGAAGGCTGCTGGCCCTCAGTGAGAAGTGTGGGCTGCACTAGTGTTGGTTCCAGGTTTAGTCTGGTCAGATGTTCAGGCTCCTGTCTGCAGGGTAGACATTGTGATCCTCATTAGCAACTGTCTCCTCTCCTCCTCACTCCAGTAACTTTCCACGCTCTCTTAACTCTCTTCCCCATCTCTCTCTCCCTCCCTCTCTCTCTCGCTTTCATTCAATACAGTCACACACAAGCAATCAAGTAAACACCCACACACATCCATTAATCTGGCATTTCTATATACACACAAGCAATCATGCTGTTACACAATCAGGTACACACAGTCTCACACACATCTTGAGAGACACGCTAGTGTTGTGTTGGTCAGCTGTATTTTTTCTCTTGAACATTTATTGAACAATTATATTTTTCTTCAACATTAATTTATTTATTGGATATTGACGCCCGTTGAACAGTATGTGACAATGCGAGCTCAAGACTGCTCGCTCATCACGTCGAATCACCGTTCACCATTCACCATGCGCATTACTGCCTTGAACTTATGACTGCAACATTCGTTTGTGCTATTAGAGGTAACACAAACTCAAGGACTATTTATTTTGTCACACACACCACATCCTTTCTCTGAAACATATTGTGTCAGCAGCACTGGCTCTCAATCCCTGCTGAACTCTCAAACAGTTCTTGTTCACTCAAATCTGCAGTGCCTTCAGAAAGTATTTATACCCCTTGACTTATTAAAAATGTTGTTGTGTTACAGCCTGAATTCAAATGGGATTAAATTGATTTTCTTCTTCCACCCATCTATACACAATATCCCTTAGTGACAAAGTGAAAACACATTTTTAGAAATGTTTATTGTTTACTGTTTACATTTATTGAAAATACAGAAATACCTAATTGCATAAGTATTCACAGCCCTGAGTCAATACATGTTAGAATCACCTTTGGTAGTGATTACAGCTGTGAGTCTTTCTGGGTAAATCTCTAAGAGCTTAGAAAACCTTAAATTGTACAACATTTGCACATTATTCTTTTAAAAATTCTTCAAGCTCAGTCAAGTTTGTTGTTGATCAATCCTAGACAGACATTTTCAAGTATTGCCATAGATTTTCAAGATGATTTAAGTCAAAACTATAACTAGGACACTCAGGAACATACATTGTCATCTTGCTAAGCAACTCCAGTGTATATTTGGCCATGTGTTTTAGGCTATTGTTCTGTTGAAAGGTGAATTTGTCTCCCAGTGTCTGTTGGAAGGCAGACTGAACCAGGTTTTCCTTGAGGATTAAGCCTATGCTTAGCTCTATTACGTTTATTTTTATCATAAACTCACTAGTCCTTGCAGATGACAAACATACCCACAACATGATGCAGCCACCACCAACCAATACAGGTTATACTGTATTGTATTTTCCCCAAACATAACGCTTTGTATTCAGGACATAAAGTTAATTTCTTTGCCACATTTTTTGCAGTTTCATTTTTTTGCCTTATTGCAAACAGGACACATGTCTTGTAATATTTTTTATTCTGTACAGGCTTCCTTCTTTTCACTCTGTCTATTAGGTTAGTATTATGGCGTAACTACAATGTTGGTGATCCATCCTCAGTTTTTTTGTTCATTTTACCCATCTGCCTTTCTTTGTGAGGCATTGGAAAACTCTCCCTGGTCTTTGTTTTTGAATCTGTGTTTGAAATTCACTGCTCAACTGTGGGACCTTACAGATAATTGTATGGGTGGGGTACAGAGATGAGGCATACTTTTTATTTCAAAAATCATGTAAACACAATTTTTTTACCCCTTTTTTCTCCCCAATTTTGTGGTATCCAATTGTTAGTAGCTACTATCTTGTCTCATCGCTACAACTCCCGTGCGGGCTCGGGAGAGATGAAGGTTGAAAGTAATGCGTCCTCCGATACACAACCCAACCAAGCCGCACTGCTTCTTAACACAGCGTGCATCCAACCAGGAAGCCAGCAGCACCAATGTGTCGGAGGAAACACTGTGCACCTGGTGACCTGGTTAGTGCACACTGCGCCCGGCCCGCCACAGGAGTTGCTGGTGCGCGATGAGACAAGGATATCCCTTCCCTAACCCGGACGACGCTAGGCCAATTGTGCGTCGCCCCATGGACCTCCTGGTCGCCGCCGGTTACGACAGAGCCTGGGCGCGAACCCAGAGTCTCTGGTGGCACCTTAACCACTGCGCCACCCGGGAGGCCCTCTTAAACACTATTTTTGAGTCCATGTAACTTTTTACAGTGCCTTGCAAAAGTATTGGCATTTTTCCTATTTTGTTGCATTACAACCTGTAATTTAAATGCATTTTATTTGGATTCCATGTAATAGACATACACAAAATAGTCCAAATTGGTGAAGTGAAAAAAAAAAAAAAAAACTTATTTCAAAAAATTACCAAAAAATTCTAACAGAAAAGTTGTGGGTGCATATGTATTCACCCCCTTTGTTATGAAGCCCCTAAATAAGATCTGGTGCAACCAATTACCTTCAGAAGTCACATAATTAGTTAAATAAAGTCCACCTGTGTGTAATCTAAGTGTCACATGATCTCATGTACACCTGTTCTGAAAGTCCCCTGAGTCTGCAACACCACTAAGCAAGGGGCACCACCAATCAAGCGGCACCATGAAGACCAAGGAGCTCTCCAAACAGGTCAGGGACAACGTTGTGGAGAAGTACAGATCAGGGTTGGGTTCTAAAAATATATCAGAAACTTTGAACATCCCACAGAGCACCATTAAATCTATCATTAAAAAAAATTGAAAGAATATGGGAACACAACAAACCTGCCAAGAGAGGCCAGAAAAAAAGCCATTGCTTAATGTAAACAATAAGAAAGCACGTTTGGTGTTCGCCAAAGGCATATGGGAGACTCCCCAAACATATGGAAGAATGTTCTCTGGTTAGATGAGACAAAAATTGAGCTTTTTGGCCATCAAGGAAAACACTATGTCTGGCGCACACCCAACACCCCCAACACCCCCAACACTGTTTTTCATCGGCAGGGACTGGGAAACTTGTCAGAATTGAAGGAATGATGGATGGCGCTAAATACAGGGAAAATCTTGAGGGAAACCTGTTTCAGTCTTCCAGAGATTTGAGACTGGGATGGAGGTTCACCTTCCAGCAGGACAATGACCCTAAGCATACTGCTAAAGCAAAACTCGAGTGGTTTAAGGGCAAACATTTAAATGTCTTGGAATGGCCTAGTCAAATCCCAGAGCTTAATCCAACTGAGAACCTGTAGTATGACTTAAAGATTGCAGCATGCCAGCAGTACACCAGGAGCAGTTTTGAAGAAGCTTATAGAGACATACCCCAAGAGAGTATGTTTCCCTTTGAAATTCGACGTATTATGGATGTCTATTTCTGATGGATTCATTCTGCGTGGTTAATGTTCGGGCTATGATTTGGGGAAGGCTTAAAACAAAATAATTCAAAATGACACACTATTAGCATCAAGTATCATTAAGTATTCTCACGGCTTTCTAGACTATCGTGAACTGCGGTGGCTCAGTGGTCTAAGCAGCGCACTCTGATTCTGAGCAAAATGAGTTTACGCCCAGTGCTGGGCAGTCTTTTTCTTATTTTTTTGTGAGCACCGAAGAACGCATATATATCGTCGTTCTCAGGGCCTTTTCAAATGTCTGAAATCTAAGTCTAATTCTAGTGATCAGGCTGCATATATGACATGTACAAGGCAAGAGGAACGTTTGTTGACTTGTGTGCCTTTTCTGAGAGTTAGCTTTGCATTTCTGGAGCATCGGGAATTCACATCACGGCTTGGTGATGAAAGTGAGAGGGGATGTGGGTTTGTTTGCTTGTTTTTGATTGAGTCCTCCCCCTCTCTCCCTCCTCTCTCCCTCCTTAACTATCTCTCCCTTTCTGCATCTTGGAGGAGTAGGAGGAACAGAGGGTTGCTTTGTGCCCCTGTCTCTGTGGGGCTCTATCTGTGTTTTGGAACAGAGCTAGAAGCGGAGGCTGTGTGTGTATGTGTGTGTGTGTGTGTGTGTGTGTGTGTGTGTGTGTGTGTGTGTGTGTGTGTGCGCGCGTGCGTGCGCACATGCCAGGTAAGTGCTGAGATGATAAGCTATACGAATGCCGCAGAAACAGGTATATCACCAGACACCTCCTTCACAGTGGAGTGGGCATCATAGACAACAGGCATATCACCCGACACCTCCTTCACAGTGGAGTGGGCATAATAGACAACAGGCACATCACCAAACACCTCCTTCACAGTGTAGTGGGCATCATAGACAACAGGCATATCACCAGACACCTCCTTCACAGTGGAGTGGGCATCATAGACAACAGGCATATCACCAGACACCTCCTTCACAGTGGAGTGGGCATCATAGACAACAGGCATATCACCAGACACCTCTTTCACAATGTAGTGGGCATCATAGACAACAGGCATATCACCAGACACCTCCTTCACAGTGGAGTGGGCATCATAGACAACAGGAATATCACCAGACACCTCCTTTACAGTGGAGTGGGCATCATAGACAACATGAATATCACCAGACACCTCCTTCACAGTGGAGTGGGCATCATAGACAACAGGCATATCACCAGACACCTCCTTCACAGTGTAGTGGGCATCATAGACAACAGGAATATCACCAGACACCTCCTTCACAGTGGAGTGGGCATCATAGACAACAGGAATATCACCAGACACCTCCTTCACAGTGGAGTGGGCATCATAGACAACAGGCATATCACCAGACACCTCCTTCACAGTGTAGTGGGCATCATAGACAACAGGAATATCACCAGACACCTCCTTCACAGTGTAGTGGGCATCATAGACAACAGGAATATCACCAGACACCTCCTTCACAGTGGAGTGGGCATCATAGACAACAGGCATATCACCAGACACCTCCTTCACAGTGTAGTGGGCATCATAGACAACAGGAATATCACCAGACACCTCCTTCACAGTGTAGTGGGCATCATAGACAACAGGAATATCACCAGACACTTCCTTCACAGTGGAGTGGACATCATAGACAACAGGAATATCACCAGACACCTCCTTCACAGTGGAGTGGGCATCATAGACAACAGGAATATCACCAGACACCTCCTTCACAGTGTAGTGGGCATCATAGACAACAGGAATATCACCAGACACCTCCTTCACAGTGTAGTGGGCATCATAGACAACAGGAATATCACCAGACACCTCCTTCACAGTGGAGTGGGCATCATAGACAACAGGAATATCACCAGACACCTCCTTCACAGTGGAGTGGGCATCATAAACAACAGGAATATCACCAGACACCTCCTTCACAGTGGAGTGGGCATCATAGACAACAGGAATATCACCAGACACCTCCTTCACAGTGGAGTGGGCATCATAGACAATAGGAATATCACCAGACACCTCCTTCACAGTGGAGTGGGCAACGTAGATAATCAGATTGCAAAAAATCTTCAAATCAAGTATGTCTGTACCTGTGTCTGTAACTACATACTGGGTTTTGCTTGCAAATGGAATAGACGTTGGTCCAGCCTCACAGATGTGTTCCTCTCTATTCAAAACCACTTGTCTCAAACAGCTCAGTCGCTGTATGTATAGGACTGTGTAGTGCCACAGGAACAAAATAATTACAGGTCCCTCTAACTCAGTGTAAATAGAGTTTTATGTCCTTGGCTTGGCGCTCCCTGACTTATGGGAATCCCTCTATTCCCTTGGATGGACATTCTGTTCAACAGCCCTTCCAAACGTATTGATTTACAGATGGAGAAACTTCCGGACCACTACCATACCACGGGTTTCCTGAGCGCTCTACCAGACTGAGCGATAGACAGGCTAGGGGACAGACAGACAGGCAGACAAGGAGGGAGACAGGCAGCCTAGGGGGCAGACAGGCTACGGGACAAACAGGCAGACAGACAGTCAGACAGAGAGACAGACAGAGACGCTATAGAGCTGCAGTAGCAGACCCGAGGAGAGGAGGGATGGACAGCTCTGCAGACAAACAGGGCAGCTCACAGTCATAGAGTATGTTCTGGTTCTGAGTGTCATGACAGTGACCTCTGTTCTGGTGCTACAAGTAGTGTTGATTATGGCTCAGCCATGTCCAGTTATTATCTGGTCAATGGTGCCATAATCAATCTCAGATGGAAAGACAAGCAGGCTAGAGGACAGACAGAAAGGCAGACTTAGGGTCATGCAGGGAAACTGTGTGCTAGAAGAAAGCCTGGCTGGCTGGCCCCTGTTGAGATAACCATAGTGATATACACTAAGTGTAGGGTCCATAGGCTAAGCTATTTGCTTTCATAGCACTTCAGCTGTACTTACACTTCCCTCTGGCTAGGAGGGTTTATATCACCTCTGAGTAACTCTCTTTAACACACATACACGTGGGAAATTGAAAGGAAAAGGACCCATCATCTCTCCATTCAGTAGAGGAAAAGGAAACACAGTCAGTTCACCCGATGTCATATCCTCTATGAAGACATCTGGGAAATGATAATGTACTGATCTAGGAACAGTTTCCCTCAGCCCCTGTCCTGTTCATCTGGGTGTGGTGTTATGACTGATCAGGAAGAGGTTTAGTGCAGGGCAGAATCCTCCTTCATTTCCTGTATCCTCCTCCCTGGAGGAAGTGTGAGTCTTACTTCCTGTCCTCTCGTTATCTAGCTATCTCTCATTGGTGGAAAGGACGAATCCGCCCTGAGCTTAACCTCTGATTGGCTGCCACTGTACATTTCACATTTCACATATTCCACAGCACAGTACTCACTACTCACTGTCAATCGTCTGTCCTTTAGTCATTACATGAAACACTAAACCTTCTGGTATTCACAAAAAACTAAAACAAATGCGCATGCAATACGCACCCAGTAAGAGTAATCACG
Source organism: Oncorhynchus clarkii lewisi (assembly GCF_045791955.1). Lineage (NCBI taxonomy): Eukaryota > Metazoa > Chordata > Actinopteri > Salmoniformes > Salmonidae > Oncorhynchus > Oncorhynchus clarkii. The sequence continues at coordinate 73,598,919 of NC_092150.1, forward strand.
GCTCAGCATGACATTGAAGGCAGAACTCCAGTGTCAAGCCCTATTAGAGTCATATGGAGAGGAGAGGGATTGAGTCATCAGCTCAATCATTGGGCGCAAATTGTCGACTAGCATCCCAGCGCTAACAGCTAATTCTGATGGTTTTACCTTCAGGAAAAGCCATCTGGGAATTTGAAATAAAAGACTAAAAGATGGAACCGAAATGATCAGACCACCACCAGAAGTTCCATCAAGGAGTGGCACAGCAGCCTAAGGGACTACATCGCAGTGCTTGAGGTGTCACTACAGCCTCGGTTCGATCCCAGGTTGTGTTGTAGCCAGCTGGGACCGGGAAACTCATGTGGCAATGCACAATTGGCCCAGTGTTGTCCGTGTCAGGGGTTGATTTGGTTCGTCAGGTTTTCCTTGTCCCATCGTGCTCTAGCGACTCCTTGTGGCGGGCCGGGCGCCTGCAAGCTGACTTTGGTAGCCAGTTGTACGGTGATTCCTCCGACACATTGGTGCGGCTGGCTTCTGGATAAATTGAGCGGTGTGTCAAGAAGTAGTGTGGCTTGGCAGGGTCGTATTTCGATCGAAGGACGCATGGCTCTCAACCTTCGCCTCTCCCAAGTCCATACGGGAGTTGCAGCGATGGGACAAGACTGTAAATACCAATTAGATATTGTCACACTGGTATAAAGGATTTGGAGACAGTTGCAGGAATAAATAATAAGAGTTTTTAATACAGCCAAAACAAACAAGTTGTGGCAGACCAGGGGTTTGGGTCAAAACATTTGCACAGATCAGACAGATCAGAGTATGATTAGCTCAGGTTCAAAGGTGTTTATTAAAATAAAAGTCCAAAAGAAAAGAATAGATCTCCCCCAAGAGACCCTCTCTGGGATACCGTCTTCTGGGCTCCGGGTCTTGCTGTATCCTGTGGGGATCAAAAACTGAACTCCCTCCTGTTACGTCTGGTACCATCCTCAACTATACGGGAGTCCTTTCTTCCCCCAGTCTCTCCCCTGTGTGCTGCCCTTCTGATAGCTTTATGGGACTTGTACATTTGGTGAGCAATCAGCCCTTGATTACTCACCAATCCCCAATCAGCCCCAATTAGTCCTGGCCGGAGAGCCCGTCGAGACCTGGCACGTCCAGCAGATGGAGCCATCGCCTCGTGATGTATACTCCGTCTGTCACAAGGCCTCGGCGAGTCTCCCCCTGGTGGCTGACCTGCTGTACGCCACAGCATATACAAAACACTGGGATGTACCCAAACAAAAGAGCGAGGGTAAACCTCGTTGAACGACACGGGACGATACCCGTAATACACAATATATATAAAGCACGAAGCACAGAAGCTGAAACAACGTATAGGTACTCACACGACCAACGGACATGGGAACAATAACTATAACTAACTAATAAATATACAGTGGGGCAAAAAAGTATTTAGTCAGCCACCAATTGTGCAAGTTCTCCCACTTAAAAAGATGAGAGAGGCCTGTAATTTTCATCATAGGTACACTTCACCTAAAAGAAATCCAGAAAATCACATTGTAGGATTTTTAATGAGTTTATTTGGTGGAAAATAAGTATTTTGTTAATAACAAAAGTTTATCTCAATACTTTGTTATATACCCTTTGTTGGCAATGACAGAGGTCAAACGTTTTCTGTAAGTCTTCACAAGGTTTTCACACACTGTTGCTGGTATTTTGGCCCATTCCTCCATGCAGATCTTCTCTAGAGCAGTGATGTTTTGGGGCTGCTGCTGGGCAACACGGACTTTCAACTGCCTCCAAAGATTTTCTATGGGGTTGAGATCTGGAGACTGGCTAGGCCAGTCCAGGACCTTGAAATGCTTCTTACGAAGCCACTCCTTCGTTGCCCGGGCGGTGTGTTTGGGATCATTGTCATGCTGAAAGACCCAGTCACGTTTCATCTTCAATGCCCTTGCTGATGGAAGGAGGTTTTCACTCAAAATCTCACGATACATGGCCCCATTCATTCTTTCCTTTACACGGATCAGTCGCCCTGGTCCCTTTGCAGAAAAACAGCCCCAAAGCATGATGTTTCCACCCCCATGACCCCCATGCTTCACAATAGGTTTGGTGTTCTTTGGATGCAACTCAGCATTCTTTGTCCTCCAAACACGACGAGTTGAGTTTTTACCAAAAAGTTATATTTTGGTTTCATCTGACCATATGGCATTCTTCCACTCTTCTTCTGGATCATCCAAATGCTCTCTAGCAAACTTCAGACGGGCCTGGACATGTACTGGCTTAAGCAGGGGACACGTCTGGCACTGCAGGATTTGAGTCCCTGGCGGTGTAGTGTGTTACTGATGGTAGGCTTTGTTACTTTGGTCAGGAAAAGTACCTTCATAGAAACCATAAATGGAAAATTACCTAGTTTAAATAGTTTAATTTGACCCTTTTTTCTCCACAATTTTGTGATATCCAATTGGCAGTTACAGTCTTGTCCCATCGCTGCACCTCCCATACGGACTCGGGAGCGGCGAAGGTCAAGAGCCATGCGTCCTCCGAAACACAACCCAGCCAAGCCACACTGCCTGCTTAACCCGGAAGCCAGCCTCACCAATGTGACGGAGGAAACACCATACACCTGGCGACCGTGTCGGTGTGCATTGTGCCCAGCCTGCCACAGGAGTCGCTAGTGTGCGATTGGACAAGATCCCTGCTGGCCAAGCCCTCCCCTAACCCGGGCGAGGCTGGGCCAATTATGCGTGGCCCATGGGTCTCCCGGTCTCTGCCGGCTGCGACAAAGCCTGGACTCAAACTAGGATCTCTAGTGGCACAGCTAGCACTGCAATGCAGTGCCTTAGACCACTGCACCACTTGGGAGGCCAAACAGTGCTCTATTTAAGAAAAAATGTCAAGTGCAGTCAGTTCCTGATGTCTTGGTTGTACTGTTTGTGTATAGGCTAACAGTATAAACCCCGTCCTGCACAGTCTCTCTCTCTCGCTCTCTCTCTCTCGTGCTCTCTCGCTCTCTCTCTCTGGATCGGCCATAACAACAAGAACAGCTGCTTTAGCCATATGCTACTTCACTCTACCACTCTGAAAGAAAATTGCTCCAACCCACACACACACACACACACACACACACACACACACACACACATACACACACACAAACGCACACGCACACACACACGCACACACACACACACACACACGTCAGGCAGAGCAGCTCACCACATGTTATGGGTCCAAAGAGGTGACTGTGACACAGATCTGTCAGGGTTTTTCCACTGTTTTCACTGTAGTTTGGATGGGCCATTGACCCATAATCATTCTTGCATATGCCTCTGAATACGTAATCAAAGCACTTCAAGAGTGTTCATAAACATGAGGTGGTCCCTGAGGGATTTACGTATCATACGAGGGTGGAGTTAGGGTGCTGTTATATGTTGTCATTCTGGTGTTTCTACAGTCAGGTCAGTTATTCAAGTTGTCTATTGTTTATTTGGATAGGTAAGATTCCTGTAGCACCTCACTGAACTCTCTTATCACTGAGTCTCTTGACTCAGTTAAAACAGGTCTGGCAGGTTTATGGTATGATCTTTGTTTTCAGCTGCAAGTAATAGCATGTGAATGAATAGACTTGTACATGTACACGCGTGTGGCGATATACATGTAAACTCATTCTGGGTGGAAGCTGCTATAGACCACCAAGTGCTAGCAGTCAGTATCTGGATAATATGTGTGAAATGGTTGATAATGTATGTTATATCAACAGAGAGGTATATTTTCTGGGTGATTGAAATATTGACTGGCTTTCATCAGGCTGCCCATTCAATGAAAAGCTTCAAACTGTAACCACTGCCTGCAACCTGGTTCAGGTTATCAATCAACCTACCAGGGTAGTTACAAACAGTACAGGAATGAAATCAACAACGTGTTGATCACAACTTTACTAATGCTGCAGAAATTTGTTTGAAAGCCGAATCCAAATTCATCGGATGTAGTGATCAGGATTTAGTAGCCATATGTAGGAAAACCAAAGTTCCAAAGGCTGGACCTAATATAGTTTATCAGAGGTCATACAATACGTTCGTAATGATTCTTATGTTGATGATGTACATTTCTGAAATTGCGTATTCCAGTTAATAATAAGCATTAAGAAAATGACTGTAAAAACTGTTAAATCCCCTTGGATTGTTGTGGAATTGAAAAAGTGTATGGTTGAGAGGGATGAGGCAAAAGGTATGGAAATAAGTCTAGCAGCACAACCGATTGGCAAACATACTGAAAATGTAGAAATCATGTGACTAAACTGTATAAAAAGAAGAAGAAACTACACTATGAAACAAAGATAAATGATATAAAGAATTATAGTAAAAAGCTTTGGAACACTTCAAATTAGATTTTGGGCAAAAAGACAAACTCATCTTCATCATTCATTGAATCAGATGTCTCATTCATCAAAAAACCCACTGATATTGCCAACTACTTTAATGATTTTTTCATTGGCAAGATTAGCAAACTTAGGCATGACATGCCAGTAACAATCGCTAACACTACACATCCAAGTATATTTGGTCAAATGATGAAAGACAAGCCTTGTAATTTTTTATTCCGTAGAGTGTGTTTGGAAGAGGTGAAAAGATGATTGTGTCTATCAACAATGACAAGCCACCGGGGTCTGACAACTTGGATGGAAAATTACTGAGGAAAATAGCAGACGATATTGCCACTCCTATTTGTCATATCTTCAATTTAAGCCTACTAGGAATTATGCACCCTCAGGTCTGGAGGGAAGCAAAAGTCATTCCGCTACCTAAGAATAGTAAAGCCCCCTTTACTGGCTCAAATAGCCAACCAATCAGCATGTTACCAACCCTTAGTAAACCTTTTGAAAAAATAGTGTTTGACCAGATACGAAGCTATTTTACAGCAAACTAATTGACAACAGACTTTCAGCATGATTATAGGGAAGGACATTCAACAAGCACAGCACTTACACAAATGACTGATGATTGGCTGAGAGAAATTGATGATAAAAAGATTGTGGGGCTGTCTTGTTAGACTTCAGTGCGGCTTTTGACATTTTTGATCATAATCTGCTGCTTGAAAAACGTATGCGTTATGGCTTTACACCCCCTGCTATATTGTGGATAAAGAGCTACCGGTCTAACAGAACACAGAGGGTGATCTTTAATGGAAGCCTCTCTAACATAATCCAGGTAGAATCAGGAATTCCCCAAAGCAGCTGTCTTACTTTTTTCAATCTTTACTAATGACATGCCAGTGGCTTTGAATAAAGCCTGCGTGTCTATGTATGCGAATGACTCAACACTACACACGTCAGCTACTACAGTGACTGAAATGACTGCAACACTTAACAAAGACCTGCAGTTAGTTTCAGAATGGGTGGCAAGGAATAAGTTAGTCTTAAATATTTCAAAAACTAAAAGCATTATATTTGGGACAAATCATTCACTAAACCCTAAACCTCAACTAAATCTTGTAATGAATAATGTGGAAATTGAGCAAGTTGAGGTGACTAAACTGCTTGGAGTAACCCTGGATTGTAAACTGTCATGGTCAAAACATGTTGATACAACGGTAGCTAAGATGGGGAAAAGTCTGTCCATAATAAAGCGATGCTCTCCCTCCTTAATAACACTATCAACATGGCAGGTCCTACAGGCCCTAGTTTTGTCGCACCTGGACTGCTGTTCAGTCGTGTGGTCAGGTGACACATGGAAGGACTTAGGAAAATTACAATTGGCTCAGAACAGGACAGCTGGCCCTTAACTGTACACGGAGAGCTAACATTAATCATATTAAGTCAATCTCTCATGGCTCAAATTGGAGGAGAGATTGACTTCATCACTACTTGTTTTTGTGTTGTGTTGACATGCTGAGTGTACTGAGCTGTCTGTTTAAACTACTAGCACAGCTAGTAGCTAGCTACAGCTCAGACACCCATGCATACCCCACAAGACATGCCACCAGAGGTCTCTTCACAGTCCCTAAGTCCAGAACAGACTATAGGAGGTGCACAGTACTACATACAGGCATGACTACATGGAACTCTATTCCACATCAGGTAACTGATGTAAGCAGTAGAATCAGATTTTAAAAAGCCACACACACAGGTTCAAACACACGCATACACACACAAACGCTAGCACTCCACACACACATACATTGAAATAACGTTGTATGGTGGTATTATACATGTTGTATTGTAAATATATAGTTGTGTAATAATGTTATATGATATACTGTTTTATATTTTGTGTTATGTGTAATGTAAGTGCCTTAATCTGTTTGGACCCAGGAAGAGTAGCTGCTGCCTAATAAATAGAAATGCAAACACTGCTCTGTTCTCTCCTCCTTTCTTCTCACTGTTATATTTGTTCCTATGTTCAATGTCACAGTCAATGTCAATGTATGTGATTGTTGATACACCCTCCTTGATATGATACGTCATTCTCTTTTCTCTACCTGAGCAACTCATACTTCACACCGCCCCTCCCTTCACTGGCCAATAATGATAACCTTGCTCTAACTCCGATCTCTCTCTCTCTCTCTTTCCCTCTCTTTATTTATCTTCCTCTCTCACAGGAGAAAGTTGACACAAGCCCCACCTCTCTGCAGCTTCGCTCGGAGATTCAGGTAAGCCAAAACTCCCCTTGCATTGGTCACACAACATTTATACTTGGTTACATTTACATATCATTACATCAGCATCAGAGTTACATTACTTTGTACATACATTTTTACATCAATGTTATTTGAGCTATTAGAAGTTGAGTAACACAACCTGAATGCTATACCGATGTTACATGGCTGAATATCAGGCTAAACGCAGTACCTCTTCTGTCCACAGGAGTCCCTTGGTTTCAGCAGTGAGGTATCCACTCCAGAGACAGAGAGAAAGTAAGACTATAGTTCAACCACACTTCTCTCTACATGTGTGATGAATGTGCAGTGCAGTGAATCTGGGTTATATCATCAACACACGCACTCACATACAGACACACACGCACTCATACACACGCACACACACACATATGTGGGTCACAAATCATGTTGTAATGGGAATTTCCAGGTAAACCAAAAGGAGAGCAGTCTTTGATAACATCAATCGAGTTTAATATAAGAATTCAGGGAGATACCTCCAGAACAGAAGCATAGAAAATGTCTAACGGGTCTTCTCTGAGAATATATTAATCTCAAAGCACCGTATGTTTTGTAAATAGTAATAATAATTTGGAGGGTGTTTACATTTGTCCTATTTCACACATGTACAAGTATATATTAATATGCATGCGTGAATTGGAAGTGTGTTTTTTGCATATCCCTGAGACACCCTCGAAGAGTGGGGTCACGGCCAGGGTCAACCCTGGAGCAATTAGGGTTAAATGCCTTGCTCAAGGGCACATCAACAGATTTTTCACCTTGTTGGATTGGTATTCGAAGACCTTTCAGTTACTGACCCAACACTAACCGCTATGCTACCTTCCACCCTGAGACTCCAGCCTGAGAGGCTTGTAGAAAGTCTCAACATCAGCTGCTACAGAATTACTCTGTCATAGATACATTATCAATGTGTCCTCGAATCCAGTCTGGCGTCAAACTTTAACCAAAACATTCAACACTGGCAGACATTTGATACTGGCAGTTAAATAGGTCAAAGGTAACAACATTAGTACTACACTAATTCATTAATTATACACTGCAGTGGCAGTCAGTGATGTTTAAGATGAGGGAGGACGATAATCTTTTTATGAGCATGGCCTTATTTCTATTACAGCATATTGGATGACTGTCATTCATATTCCATTCACCCAGCTCAATGTAACATCGATAGGTTTAGGCTACTACATGATACTCAAATGTTCCCTATACTCATCATGGGGTTGCTACAACCTAGCCTATGAACTAAAGTTTACAACATAGGTGCACAGGTCGAGATTTTTTGTTGTTGTAATCAAGGTGACAGACAGTGACACATTCAGTACCACCTTGCACACTTGCCTGCATCTAGCTGATCTAGGGTGTAGTCATCAGTCCAACATCTGCAAACGAGAGTTTGTATTGGACAAATTCAAGTATCCCTGTTTCATTCCGTTTAAGAAATGTTTTTGAACAGAATTGGCAGAATGAATACACCCCTGATCACATGCAAACATAGCAGCCATATACAGTGCTTTGCAAAAGTATTCATCCCCCTTGGCATTTTTCCTATTTTGTTGCATTACAACCTGTAATTTGAATGGATTTTTATTTGGATTTCATGTAATGGACATACACAAAATAATTGGTGAAGTGAATTTAAAATGACCTCTACGAGGGTAATGAAGCAGTCAGGGACACGGCCTGAAAGATCGCAGTAGGTAGTGCTCAGTCCACACACACACACACACACACACACACACACACACACACACACACACACACACATAGAACCACACAGAGAGACACACACAGACACCGATCATCCCTCTCAAGCTCACAGCAGGGCGTCCACTCTAACAATGGGAGTCCTTACAAGGAGCCAACAGTGCGGTGAATCGCTAGAGCCCAGAGAAAGTCAATGGAGAGAGAGGGCACATCAACAGACTTTTCACCTAGTTGGCTCTGGGATTCGAACCAGTGACCTTTCGGAATACTGGCCAAACGCTCTTAACCGCTAGGCTACATATCTGTGTGTGTGTGTGTGTGTGTGTGTGTGTGTGTGTGTGTGTGTGTGTGTGTGTGTGTGTGTGTGTGTGTGTGTGTGTGTGTGTGTGTGTGTGTGTGTGTGTGTGTGTGTGTGTGTGTGTGTGTGTACAGTGCCTTGCAAAAGTACTCATCCCCCTTGGCGTTTTTCCTATTTTGTTGCATTAAAACCTGTCATTTAAATGGATTTTATTTGAATTTCATGTAATGGACATACACAAAATAGTCCAAATTGGTGAAGTGAAATCAAAAATGTAACAAAATTAAAAACAAAAAAGTGTTGCGTGCATATGTACTCACCCCTTTGCTATGAAGCCCCTAAATAAGATATGGTGCAACTAATTACCTTCAGAAGTCACATAATTAGTTAAATTAGTTAAAGTCCACCTGTGTGCAATCTAAGTGTCACGTGATCTGTCACATGATCTCAGTATATATACACCTGTTCTGAGAGTCTACACCACTAAGCAAGGGACACCACCAAGCAAGTGGCACCATGAAGACCAAGGAACGCTCCAAACAGGTCAGGGACAACGCTGTGGAGAAGTACAGATCAGGGTTGAGTTATAAAAACATATCAGAAACTTTGAACATCCCACAGAGCACCATTAAATCCATGATAAAAAAATGGCAAGAGAGAACCACCCACCAAACTCACAGACCAGGCAAGGAGGGCATTAATCAGAGAGGCAACAAAGAGACCAAAGATAACCCAGAAGGAGCTGCAAAGCTCCACAGCAGAGATTGATGTATCTGTCCATAGGACCACTTTAATTAGTACACTCCACACATTAACAAGTCCAATACCTCAAATGAAAGATAAACACCTTGTTCATCTACCCAGCGTGTCAGATTTTTAAAATGTTTTACGGCGAAAACACAACATATATTTATGTTAGACCACCACCAAACCAAAGAAAAAACGTAGACATTTTTTCCAGCAAAATATAAAAATCACAAAAGCAGGATAAAAAAAAAAATCAATCACTAACCTCTTGAAAATCTTCATCAGATGACAGTCATTATGACATGTTACACAGTACATTTATGTTTTGTTCGATAATATGCATATTTATATCCACAAATCTCGGTTTACATTGACGCCATGTTCAGAAAATTCTCCAAAATATCCGGAGGAATTATAGAAAGCTACGCCAGATAACAGAAATACTAATCATAAACTTTGACTAAAGATACATGTACTACATATAATTAAAGATACACTGGTTCTTAATGCAACCGCTGTGTCACATGTTTTTTTAACGTTACGGAAAAAGCTTAACATTGCAATAATCTGAGACGGCGCTCAGACGTAACAATATTTCTCCGCCATGTTGGAGTCAACAGAAATACAAAATGACAACATAAATATTCCCTTACCTTTCATCAGAATGTAGTGCAAGGAGTCCTAGTTCAAAAATAAATCGTTTTGTTCCATAATGTTCAATACTACTGTCCAAGTAGCAGCATTTGCTACCACTTTCAGCTCAAATGCCCAAAAACTGACTTCTGGTCCAGGATAACTTTGCATCAAAACTTCCAAATGACATATTACAGGTCGACGAAACTGGTCAAACTAAGTTCAGAATCAATCTTCAGGATGTTATAATCATACAGATCCAATAGCATTGCAACCGGATCATTCGTTTTCATCTGGGGCTGGTTGGAACAGCCGAAGCACTCAAACGCATATGCGCCTCAACAAAATGGAAATCTTTTGCGACACCTACTACTTTCCTTCCCATTAGGTCAAAGTTCACAGCAAACGCTCCATTACACTTTCTACTGAATGAGGACATCTAGTGGAAGACGTAGGAAGTGTTTCCAGATCCATAACTTGTTGGGGGCGATGACGTCAAAGTTGCCCCAACTTTCAGGATTTCAAAACTAGTTTGGAAGATTGCCTGCCCTGTGAGTTCTGTTATACTCACAGACATAATTCAAACGGTTTTAGAAACTTCAGAATGTTTTCTATCCAATATTAATAATAATATGCATATATTAGCAATTTAGGACAGATTTTGATGCAGTTCACTATGGGCACGCAATTCATCCAAAGGGGAAATACTGCCCCCTATCTCTAACAGGTTTTAATCTACACTGATTGAAGTGCATTTAACATTAATAAGGGATTATAGCTTTCACCGGGATTCACCTGGTCAGTCTATCATGGAAAGAGACGGTGTAATGTTTTGTACGCTCAGTGTAGAGTAACTACTTAATTAAACATGGTACTTAAAGGGGAAACTTCACCATTTTTCTCCAGCACCACCCCCACATCAACATACAGTATATTAAGATGGTTTTGTAATAAAAAAGATAGAGGAAGGTAAGTGTTTCCAATGACATCATCGGTGTGCATTGTGTGATTTTGACCAATTACGAGTAGGCATTGCCTACTAATTGTCTACTAATTGGTTGATAATGTCATTGGAAACACTTATCTTTCTCTATCACTTTTACTACAAAATATAGAAACATGCTGTATGTTAATAATGTTTGAGTGGTGCTAGAGATGATGAATATGAAGTGGTAAATGTCCTTCCCCCAAGGGATTGCATCTGTCTGGGTCTTCCTGCACATACAATCATGTTTATTACACATCATTCCATATCCACAGTAAATCAAATACAGTTAAATATCTATCAAATAATTTCCCATTACATATGTTGATCCTTTCATCATGTCCAGAGCTAATGATGTTATGAGGGCGAAGGATAAGCATCTCCAGATAGCTGCTTGTGACAACATGACTGACTGGACTCTTACACTGGAGTTATGGATAGGAGTGGACAGTAGAGGACACCTTATTACAGTCAGTCTAGGCCCAGTCACTTCCCCGTGCCTATGGTGACAGACACAACCACAAACACACACACACCATTATTTGAGTAACACAGAGTGACTCAAGTCTAACTCCCTCCTCTCTGTCACGTCCCTCTGTGACTGACGGAAGGCGAGCCAAGCTCTGCTCTCTGTTTCCTCCCTATGACCTCTCCCCAGGCACCATTCTACAGCCCTCCAGGCTTCCTTCCTCCCATTGTGTCAGCTGGAGAAGGGGAGGGGAGACAGGGGTAGAGAGGAGGGGGAGATGGACCGATTACAACATGCTAGAGAAGAGGACAGGATGGGGTATGGGTGGGGTACTACACTATTAGAAAAAAAGGTGCTATCTAGAACCTTAAAGGGTTCTTCGGCTGTCCCCATAAGTAGAACCCTTTTTGGTTCCAGGTAGAACCATTTTGGGTTCCATGTAGAACCCTTATTACAGAGTACTCCTCACCGGTTCCTGTCCCCCCAGCGTGTCTGTGCATGCAAGCGTGTGTGTGTGTGCCTGCTTGGGTGTGTTCGTGGGTGTGCACATCCGTGCGTGCATGTGAATGTGTGTGTGTGCATACAAACGCTCGTATTTCTTACTCACTAGGACCTGCCACCTCCCAGGACTTCATGAACCAGTCATCAAACACTCATCATGTGTTGTTAATCAATATGACAGTCACAGTTACTGTGTTGTTAATCACTATGGCAGTCACAGTCACTGTATTGATACTCACTATGCCAGTCACAGTCACTGTGTTGGTAATCAATAGGACAGTCACAGTCACTGTGTTGGTAATCAATATGACAGTCACTGTGTTGGTAATCACTATTACAGTCACAGTCACTGTGTTGCTAATCAATATGACAGTCACAGTCACTGTGTTGGTAACCACTATGACAGTCATAGGCACTGTATTGATCATCACTATGACAGTCACAATCACTGTGTTGGTAAGTAATATGACAGTCACAGTCACTGTGTTGTTAATCACTGACAGTCACAGTCACTGTGTTGGTAATCAATTTGACAGTCACAGTCACTGTGTTGGTAATCAATATGACTGTCACAGTCACTGTGTTGGTAATCAATTTGACAGTCACAGTCACTGTGTTGGTAATCAATATGACTGTCACAGTCACTTTGTTGGTAATCAATATGACAGTCACAGTCACTGTGTTGGTAATCAATATGACAGTCACAGTCACTGTGTTGGTAATCAATATGACTGTCACAGTCACTGTGTTGGTAATCAATTTGACAGTCACAGTCACTGTGTTGGTAATCAATATGACTGTCACAGTCACTGTGTTGGTAATCAATATGACAGTCACAGTCACTGTGTTGGTAATCAATATGACTGTCACAGTCACTGTGTTGGTAATCAATATGACAGTCACTGTGTTGGTAATCAATATGACAGTCACAGTTACTGTGTTGGTAATCAATAGGACAGTGACTGTATTGATAATCACTATGACAGTCACAGTCACTGTGTTGTTAATCACTATGACAGTCACAGTCACTGTGATTGGTAATCACTATGACAGTCACTGTCACTGTGCTGTTAATCACTATGACAGTCACAGTCACTGTGTTGTTAATCACTGACAGTCGTAGTCGCTGTGTTATTAATCACTGACACTCGTAGTCACTAAGACTGTAATTTAAATAAATGTCTCCCTGTCTCAGGGACCAGTGATGTAGCAGCATTGTTTGTGTTGGGAGGAGTGTGATTTAGTAGTAAAGGCTGAACAGATGAAAGGCTATGGGGACTGGGAGTGAGGTTCAGTTCAGAGTCCCCACTCCCCATACATTCCTATTATAAAACCCCTGCCCCTTTGGAGTTGGTCTGTTCATGTGATGCCCACGTGCAGCTGAGGAACCACATACCAGAGTTATTATATATTCTGGTCTGAGTGTTGTACTGTAGGACTTGAAGCTGGGACTGGGGCCGATAGGAACCAGATGGAGGGTGCGAACTCGTTCTCTGATTATTAGAATGCCATCAAGAATGAGGGAGGAGGGAGGCCCCCTTTCTGTAGCAATGTAGCTCTCTTTCTGCACTCGTTTCTTGTACTCACCCTCACCCCATCCGCTCACCCCTGAGTCCCTCATCAGAGCTCATTTCACCCCAGAGCTTTCTCCCTCACCCCCTGCCCTTGCATCTCGCCATACCACCTATTTCGAAGTTGAAAGGGAGGCATGGTTCATTCCCTGGCACATTCATCCCCCACCCCTACCCCCTTTATAGTCTCAGTGACCCCTGGCTTGCCATTTCCTCTATGAAGAAATAGTGCCGGCCTGTCTCCCCTCCATCCTCCCCATTGACTGCATGCTATTGTGGACAGACAGACACTCTTTCCCCCTCTTTTCAAACATATTCCTGTCCTGCTATGGTCCTATCCTCACCTCTCCCATCGGGACAATGGCCCACAGAACATTACCCGGACTTCCTCTGAACATGCCACCCTGCCTGCCTGTTCCATCCCTCCATCGGCACGAAGTGGGTACAGCTCCCACAATGCACAGCCCACAGCGGCTCGGAGTGAGGTGATCAAGACACAAAAGCACACTCCAACTAACACCAACGCATGGAGGGGCCAAATAGGGAACCTCTTCTGATTTATTGATCAACACACGAAGTTGGCTGTGGAGAGAGTGGCGAGAGACAGGCCTATCGTTAGGAAAGGACAACACAGGTTACTAGTCTTTGATGGACAGCCAGGGATAATGCTTGGTTGGCCAACTGAGCAGTGAATGACTTTAATATGGTTTCAAAGGGCCAGAGTTGATGTAGTCTGCACATTGTGTGAGTGCTGTCAATTACACAAAGCATAGGCTACCTTTGTGGATGGGTTCAAAAGTGTTGTCCCCTCTTCACTTGAAGATCAATAAATATTGTTTCTTAAAGACCATATAGGTTTGAAACAACACCCATACCATGAGAATGTCTTGTTTCAGCAACAGTGTCATATTGGAAAATCAGAAAAGAGTCAGCATAACATTGATTTCATGAGGCGATGTTGTGGCCTGCATGAAGCTTTGATTTCCTGTTAGTCAGAACACTTGTGTGTATGTGTGTGTGTGTCCTGTCATATGACTGTCCTCAGTGTTTCTCTCATAGAGGCAGCCAGATCACTGAAAATAGACTTTGATTTCAGATGTTTGAAAAAGTGCGGAGAACATCGATATATGTCTTCCTCTGCTCTCACAAAATAAATAAAAAATACTTGCCTAGCACTGGGCACGAACTCATGATGCTGGGAGACAAAGTACACTGATCAGACCACTGCGCTACAGCAGTTCACAATGCGCTAGCAAGCTCTGAGAATACTTGATGGTAATACTGCATCATTTTTTTTGTTTTAAGCCTTCCCCAAACCATAGCCCTAACCAAACCTCTTGGAATTAATGCCTGAACTGTTAACATGTAACCACACGGAATTACCCTGTAACCACACGGAATTACCCTGTAACCACACGGAATTAACCCTGTAACCACACGGAATTAACCCTGTAACCACGCGGAATTAACCCTGTAACCAAACGGAATTAACCCTGTAACCACGCGGAATTACCCTGTAACCACACGGAATTAACCCTGTAACCACACGGAATTACCCTGTAACCACACGGAATTAACCCTGTAACCACACGGAATTACCCTGTAACCACACGGAATTACCCTGTAACCACACGGAATTACCCTGTAACCACACGGAATTAACCCTGTAACCACACAGAATTAACCCTGTAACCACACGGAATTAACCCTGTAACCACACGGAATTACCCTGTAACCACACGGAATTAACCTTGTAACCACACGGAATTAACCCTGTAACCACACGGAATTAACCCTGTAACCACACGGAATTAACACTGTAACCACACGGAATTAACCCTGTAACCACGCGGAATTACCCTGTAACCACACGGAATTAACCCTGTAACCACGCGGAATTACCCTGTAACCACACGGAATTAACCCTGTAACCACGCGGAATTACCCTGTAACCAAACGGAATTAACCCTGTAACCACGCGGAATTAACCCTGTAACCACACGGAATTAACCCTGTAACCACGCGGAATTACCCTGTAACCACACGGAATTAACCCTGTAACCACGCGGAATTACCCTGTAACCAAACGGAATTAACCCTGTAACCACACTAAATTAACGTTGTAACCACACGGAATTAACCCTGTAACCACGCGGAATTAACCCTGTAACCACACGGAATTAACCCTGTAACCACACGGAATTAACCCTGTAACCACACGGAATTAACCCTGTAACCACACGGAATTAACGTTGTAACCACAAGGATTTAATGCTTCAAAAATAGATCCTTACTACGTCAAATTTAGACGATCTTGTTGCATAGAGTATATCCCTGTGACATCTGACCTTTACCTCTACAGGGTCACCCTACTGGTCTTCCTGTGGGATATGACTCCGCTCCCTAGCGTTAGCTGTTCTCATTGTCCATCCCGGAACACTGGGACCCCCTCATACCAAGTGGTTAGGTCTTACACACACACACACACACACACACACACACACACACACACACACACACACACACACACACACACACACACACATACACACACACACAGTGTATAAGTACACATACATGCTGAATGCAAATACAGTGGCTTGCGAAAGTATTCACTCTCCTTGGCATTTTTCCTATTTTGTTGCCTTACAACCTTGATTTACAACAACATGTCTACCACTTTGAAGATGCAAAATATTTTTTATTGTGAAATACACAAAAAACAGAAAACTTGAGCGTGCATAACTATTCACCCCGCCAAAGTCAATACTTTGTAGAGACACCTTTTGTAGCAATTACAGCTGCAAGTCACTTGGGGTATGTCTCTATAAGCTTGGCACATTTAGCCACTGGGATTTTTGCCCATTCTTCAAGGCAAAACTGCTCCAAAAGTTTATCTCAATTCTTTGTTATATACCCTTTGTTGGCAATGACAGAGGTCAAACGTTTTCTGTAAGTCTTCACAAGGTTTTCACACACTGTTTCTGGTATTTTGGCCCATTCCTCCATGCAGATCTCCTCTAGAGCAGTGATGTTTTGGGGCTGTTGCTGGGCAACACGGACTTTCAACTTCCTCCAAAGATTTTCTATGGGGTTGAGTTCTGGAGACTGGCTAGGCCACTCCAGGACCTTGAAATGCTTCTTACGAAGCCACTCCTTCGTTGCCCGGGCGGTGTGTTTGGGATCATTGTCATGCTGAAAGACCCAGCCACGTTTCATCTTCAATGCCCTTGCTGATGGAAGGAGGTTTTCACTCAAAATCTCACGATACATGGCCCCATTCATTCTTTCCTTTACACGGATCAGTCGTCCTGGTCCCTTTGCAGAAAAACAGCCCCAAAGCATGATGTTTCCACCCCCATGCTTCACAGTAGGTATGGTGTTCTTTGGATGCAACTCTGCATTCTTTGTCCTCCAAACACGACAAGTTGATTTTGGTTTCATCTGACCATATGACATTCTCCCAATCTTCTTCTGGATCATCCATATGCTCTCTAGCAAACTTCAGACAGGCCTGGACATGTACTGGCTTAAGCAGGGGGACACGTCTGGCACTGCAGGATTTGAGTCCCTGGCGACGTAGTGTGTTACTGATGGTAGGCTTTGTTACTCTGGTCCCAGCTCTCTGCAGGTCATTCACTAGGTCCCCTCGTGTGGTTCTGGGTTTTTGCTCACCGTTCTTGTGATCATTTTGACCCCGCGGGGTGAAATCTTGCGTGGAGCCCCAGATCGAGGGAGATTATCAGTGGTCTTGTATGTCTTCCATTTCCTAATAATTGCTCCCACAGTTGATTTCTTCAAACCAATCTGCTTACCTATTGCAGATTCAGTCTTCCCAGCCTGGTGCAGGTCTACAATTTTGTTTCTGGTGTCCTTTGACAGCTCTTTGGTCTTGGCCATAGTGGAGTTTGGAGTGTGACTGTTTGAGGTTGTGGACAGGTGTCTTTTATACTGATAACAAGTTCAAACAGGTGCCATTAATACATGTAATGAGTGGAGGACAGAGGAGCCTCTTAAAGAAGACGTTACAGGTCTGTGAGAGCCAGAAATCTTGCTTGTTTGTAGGTGACCAAATACTTATTTTCCACCATAATTTGTGAATAAATTCTTAAAAAATCCTACAATGTGATTTTCTGGATTTTTTTTCTCATTTTGTCTGTCATGAAATTTACAGGCCTCTCTCATCTTTTTAAGTGGGAGAACTTGCACAATTGGTGGCTGACTAAATACATTTTTGACCCACTGTATGCACGCATCACTTTTTCTTTTTTAATTTTAATTTATTTTTTTTTTCACTTCACCAATTTGGATTATTTTGTGTATGTCCATTACATGAAATCCAAATAAAATTCATTTAAATTACAGTTTTTAATGCAAAAAAATAGGAAAAATGACAAGGGGGATGAATACTTTTGCAAGGCATTGTACACACACATACACACACAGCCGGATGCCAGGAGCTCTGTGGGCTAGCTATGTGTCTCTTTTTTCCTTGTCAGCACTCTCCCCACAGAGCTGGTGTAGTGTAGTGAGCCACCAGCTGTTGACATTATCACTGAGGGAGACAGATATATAATAGACACATCACATGACACAGGATCTATATCATTATTAGGTCATCTTTTCTCCTAGAGAACTGCTACGTCCTCTCTCTCCTCTCTCTCCATTGACTTTCTCTGGGCTCTAGCGATTCACCGCACTGTTGGCTCCTTGTAAGGACTCCCATTGTAAGAGTGGACGCCCTGCTGTGAGCTTGAGAGGGATGATCGGTGTGTGTGTGTGTGTGTGTGTGTGTGTGTGTGTGTGTGTGTGTGTGTGTGTGTGTGTGTATGTGTGTGTGTGTGTGTGTGTGTGTGTGTGTGTGTGTGTCTATTACTGTAGCCAGTGGACTGAGCGCTACCTGCTGCGAGCTTTCAGGCCCTGTCCCTGGCTGCTTCATTACCCTTGTAGAGGTGTGTGTGTGCACGTGTGTATTTCTCTCTGCCTCACTCCTCATTGTGGTGTGCGTGTGGACGTAGAGAAGCTTAGTGCTGGCAGAGCACTGTGCAATCTGTCCTCATTTAACCTCCACATAGATCTCTGAAAATACTAACTAAAACACCAGCTTTCAGGCCAAGTCATCTCAGTCTGATTTCCCCAGAGTATTTCCTCACTGCGATGGCGAGGCATAGTACACACACCCAACAGCGAGAGAGATACAGAGCCAGAACTGTCTTTATGGAACACTCCTTACTCTCCTGTGGCATAATTCAATCATGACTAAAACTCTCCAACCCACAAGGAAAGTAAAGGCACTGCTTACTGACTGTTGCACATGCTCCTTCACACAACATACATGGTTCTGTCCTGGACTCACCTTCTCTGTATGGCGTTGCTTTGTGTACAGTTACAACAGGAAGTTTAGAACCAAACCTTTTACTGCAGTGGGCTAAATCAGGGTCACGCAGAGTGTTTCTTGTTAGTCTTAAACAAATCTACTTTGAAACAAAAATATGCACCTCACACACATGGTAGAAGGCTTAACATTTTTTGAGTTTGCATCCCAATATTACACTCTATATACATAACAGAAGACTGAAATATAGCAAAACTGTTTGACATGGAAACACCGTATTTTCCTCGGGTTCATTATTCAAATCTTTATTAATGATGAAATTATCACAAATATGAATAACATTCTACCCATGGGGTCAAAGAGGGCACTTTGGGTAATTGACTGCAGGAAAAGGCTACAACAGGTCTGCCTCCCTGTACTAACTTACAACAAGAAAGTTGGCTGAAGCAGAAAAAAAGTGCAACCAAGCAGGAGAAATGTTGGAAATAAAGAAGCATGCAGAGATTTAGCCTAAACCAGTTAAGTAGCTTCAGCACACAATGGTCTGACTGACAGACTCTAGAAACATTGGTGTGTGTGTGTGTGTGTGTGTGTGTGTGTGTGTGTGTGTGTGTGTGGTAATTTATAGAGCATGGAGCAGGGGGCTAGGTTACAGGAGAAAGATCTTCTGTTGAGGGAGTTCTATTAGCATTAGTTGGGGCCCACTGGGGCCTAACCCGGAGATAGAGAGAATAGAGAGAGGAAGAGAAAGAGGGGGATAGAGAGATAGATGAGGGGAAGGAGAGGAGGTGGCAAGCATACAGACCTCCATTAGCATCTCATTATGTTGCCATGGCAGCCAGGCTTTAAACAGCCCTAAACTTTCCCATAGTACCCAGAAGGCCGTCACGTCTACTATGCACACACACCCTCACAAAGAGGAGGGGGAGACCTGTCGAGCTTGTTTTGTTCCTGCCACAGACACACACACAATGCCTCCACCCTCACTGAACTGACAACCACCTGTCTCTACCTCTCTGCATGCATCAGCGTGGGTGTGTGTGTGTGTATGTGTGTGTGTGTCTGTGTGTGTGTTTGTGTGATGGGTTTAGCATGGAGGCCAGGGCCTGAGTTTATCTCTCTCAGGAGGGGTGTTTGTGGGTCACAGGATGCCTGATGAAGACAGACTTAATGTGTCTCTGTGGGCCTCTACTACTGGACAAGCTGTCCTCTCTGACTCCCCCTGCATGATTCATGTGTTTAACCATAACTCCAACAGAGCAGGGAGCACTGACAGACAATGCACTGCCACAGACTGTCCACTGCCTTAGACACACACTGCCATAGACACACACTGCCATAGACACACACTGCCATAGACACACACTGCCATAGACACACACTTCCTTAGACACACACTGCCATAGACACACAATGCCAGACACACAGTGCTATAGACACACACTGCTATAGACACACACTGCCATAGACACACACTGCCATAGACACACACTGCCATAGACGCACACTGCTATAGATACACACTGCCATAGACACACACTGCCATAGACACACACTGCTATAGACACACACTGCCTTAGACACACACTGCCATAGACACACACTGCCAGACACACAGTGCTATAGACACACACTGCTATAGACACACACTGCATAGACACACACTGCCATAGACACACACTGCCATAGACACACACTGCCATAGACGCACACTGCCATAGACACACACTGCCATAGACACACACTGCTATAGACACACACTGCTATAGACACACACTGCCAGACACACACTGCCAGACACACACACTGCCATAGACGCACACTGCCATAGACACACACTGCTATAGACACACACTGCCAGACACACACACTGCCATAGACGCACACTGCCATAGACACACACTGCTATAGACACACACACTGCCATATACACACACTGCCAGACACACACTGCCAGACACACACTGCCAGACACACACACTGCCATATACGCACACTGCCAGACACACACTGCCAGACACAAAGTGCTATAGACACACACTGCCATAGACACACACTGCCATAGACACACACTGCCAGACACACAGTGCTATAGACACACACTGCTATAGACACACACTGCTATAGACACACACTGCTATAGACACACACTGCCATAGACACACACTGCCAGACGCACACTGCCATAGACACACACTGCCAGACACACACTGCCATAGACACACACTGCTATTGACACACACTGCCATAGACACACACTGCCAGACACACACTGCTATAGACACACACTGCTATAGACACACACTGCCATAGACACACACTGCCATAGACACACACTGCCATAGACACACACTGCCAGACACACACTGCTGTAAACACACACTGCCAGACACACACTGCCATAGACACACACTGCCATAGACACACACTGCCATAGACTCACACTGCCATAGACACACACTGCCATAGACACACACTGCCGTAGACACACTGCCATAGACACACACTGCTGTAAACACACACTGCTGTAAACACACACTGCCGTAGACACACACTGCCATACACACACTGCCGTAGACACACACTGCCGTAGACACACACTGCCAGACACACATTGCCATAGACACACACTGCCATAGACACACACTGCCATAGACACACACTGCTGTAAACACACACTGCCAGACACACACTGCCATAGACACACAGTGCTATAGACACACAGTGCTATAGACACACACTGCCGTAGACACACACTGCCATAGACACACACTGCCAGACACACAGTGCTATAGACACACACTGCTATGGACACACACTGCCATAGACACACACTGCCATAGACACACACTGCCATAGACACACACTGCCATAGACACACACTGCTATAGACACACACTGCTATAGACACACACTGCTATAGACACACACTGCCGTAGACACACACTGCCAGACACACAGTGCTATAGACACACAGTGCTATAGACACACACTGCCGTAGACACACACTGCCAGACACACACTGCTATAGACACACAGTGCTATAGACACACACTGCCATAGACACACACTGCCATAGACACACACTGCTATAGACACACACTGCTATAGACACACACTGCCGTAGACACACACTGCCAGACACACAGTGCTATAGACACACAGTGCTATAGACACACACTGCCGTAGACACACACTGCCAGACACACACTGCTATAGACACACAGTGCCATAGACACACACTGCCATAGACACACACTGCCATAGACACACACTGCCATAGACACACACTGCTATAGACACACACTGCTATAGACACACACTGCCGTAGACACACACTGCCAGACACACAGTGCTATAGACACACACTGGCATAGACACACACTGCTATAGACACACAGTGCTATAGACACACACTGCCAGACACACAGTGCTATAGACACACAGTGCTATAGACACACACTGCTATAGACACACAATGTCATAGGCACACACTGTCATAGACACACACTGCTATAGACACACAGTGCTATAGACACACACTGCCAGACACACAGTGCTATAGACACACAGTGCTATAGACACACACTGCTATAGACACACACTGTCATAGACACACACTGCCAGACACACAGTGCTATAGACACACACTGCCAGACACACAGTGCTATAGACACACACTGCTAGACACACACTGCTATAGACACACACTGCTATAGACACACACTGCTATAGACACACACTGCCATAGACACACACTGCCATAGACACACACTGCCAAAGACACACACTGCCATAGACACACACTGCCACAGACACACACTGCCAGACACACAGTGCTATAGACACTCTGCTATAGACACACACTGCCAGACACACACTGCTATAGACACTCTGCTATAGACACACACTCCCAGACACACAGTGCTATAGACACACACTGCCATAGACACACACTGCCGTAGACACACACTGCCATACACACACTGCCGTAGACACACACTGCTATAGACACACACTGCCAGACACACACTGCCATAGACACACACTGCCATAGACACACACTGCCATAGACACACACTGCTGTAAACACACACTGCCAGACACACACTGCCATAGACACACACTGCTATAGACACACACTGCCATAGACACACACTGCCGTAGACACACAGTGCTATAGACACACACTGCCATAGACACACACTGCCGTAGACACACACTGCTATAGACACACACTGCCATAGACACACACTGCCATAGACACACACTGCCAGACACAC
This sequence comes from Oncorhynchus clarkii lewisi, assembly GCF_045791955.1. Taxonomy (NCBI): domain Eukaryota; kingdom Metazoa; phylum Chordata; class Actinopteri; order Salmoniformes; family Salmonidae; genus Oncorhynchus; species Oncorhynchus clarkii. The sequence continues at coordinate 73,622,102 of NC_092150.1, forward strand.
ACTGCCGTAGACACACACTGCCATAGACACACACTGCTATAGACACACACTGCCGTAGACACACACTGCCATAGACACACACTGCTATAGACACACACTGCCGTAGACACACACTGCTATAGACACACACTGCTATAGACACACACTGCCAGACACACACTGCTATAGACACACAGTGCTATAGACACACAGTGCTATAGACACACACTGCTATAGACACACACTGCCATAGACACACACTGCCGTAGACACACACTGCCATAGACACACACTGCCAGACACACAGTGCTATAGACACACACTGCTATAGACACACAGTGCTATAGACACACACTGCCATAGACACACACTGCCGTAGACACACACTGCCATAGACACACACTGCCAGACACACACTGCTATAGACACACAGTGCTATAGACACACACTGCCAGACACACACTGCCATAGACACACACTGCTATAGACACACACTGCTATAGACACACACTGCTATAGACACACACTGCCTTAGACACACACTGCCTTAGACACACACTGCCATAGACACACACTGCCGTAGACACACACTGCTATAGACACACACTGCCATAGACACACACTGCTATAGACACACACTGCCGTAGACACACACTGCTATAGACACACACTGCTATAGACACACACTGCCGTAGACACACACTGCCATAGACACACACTGCTGTAAACACACACTGCCAGACACACACTGCTGTAAACACACACTGCCAGACACACGCTGCCATAGACACACACTGCTATAGACACACACTGCTATAGACACACACTGCTATAGACACACACTGCTATAGACACACACTGTCGTAGACACACACTGTCGTAGACACACACTGCTATAGACACACACTGCTATAGACACACACTGCTATAGACACACACTGCCATAGACACACATTGCCATAGACACACACTGCTATAGACACACACTGCTATAGACACACACTGCCATAGACACACACTGCCATAGACACACACTGCTATAGACACACACTGCTATAGACACACACTGCCATAGACACACACTGCCATAGACACACACTGCCATAGACACACACTGCAATAGACACACACTGCTATAGACACACACTGCTATAGACACACACTGCCATAGACACACACTGCTATAGACACACACTGCTATAGACACACACTGCCATACACACACTGCCGTAGACACACACTGCTATAGACACACACTGCTATAGACACACACTGCTATAGACACACACTGCCATAGACACACACTGCTATAGACACACACTGCTATAGACACACACTGCTATAGACACACACTGCTATAGACACACACTGCCAGACACACACTGCTATAGACACACACTGCCGTAGACACACACTGCCATAGACACACACTGCTATAGACACACACTGCCAGACACACACTGCTATAGACACACACTGCCGTAGACACACACTGCCATAGACACACACTGCCATAGACACACACTGCTATAGACACACACTGCTATAGACACACACTGCCATAGACACACACTGCCATAGACACACACTGCCATAGACACACACTGCTATAGACACACACTGCAATAGACACACACTGCTATAGACACACACTGCTATAGACACACACTGCCATAGACACACACTGCTATAGACACACACTGCTATAGACACACACTGCCGTAGACACACACTGCCATAGACACACACTGCTATAGACACACACTGCTGTAGACACACACTGCCGTAGACACTCACTGCCGTAGACACACACTGCCGTAGACACACACTGCCATAGACACACACTGCCATAGACACACACTGCCATAGACACACACTGCTATAGACACACACTGCTATAGACACACACTGCTATAGACACACACTGCTGTAAACACACACTGCCAGACACACACTGCCAGACACACACTGCCATAGAAACACACTGCTATAGACACACAGTGCTATAGACACACACTGCTATAGACACACACTGCTATAGACACACACTGCCAGACACACACTGCCATAGACACACACTGCTATAGACACACACGGATATAGACACACACTGCTATAGACACACACTGCCTTAGACACACACTGCCATAGACACACACTGCCGTAGACACACACTGCTATAGACACACACTGCTATAGACACACACTGCTATAGACACACACTGCCAGACACACACTGCCATAGACACACACTGCTATAGACACACACTGCCGTAGACACACACTGCTATAGACACACACTGCCATAGACACACACTGCCGTAGACACACACTGCTATAGACACACACTGCTATAGACACACACTGCCGTAGACACACACTGCTATAGACACACACTGCTATAGACACACACTGCCATAGACACACACTGCTATAGACACACACTGCCAGACACACACTGCCATAGACACATATACTGGTGAACACAAAATACTTTAATAAACGTATAATACTATCATTATACCAGTAATACATTTAAATGATGCCAATCACTCTCTCTCAAACATCTCTGTTTTTTCCTGGGCTCTGAAGAGAACAAATTAGTTTATCATGTCTTAGTCCTCTCTGGAAAACAGACTGAAAACAGATCCATTCATGTGGTGTCCCTTTCTTCCATAACAAGAGAAAGAGTTTGCCACAGTGAACATGTGTTCTGTGTTGGGCGCTGCCCTGTAAAAGGGAATGGAAGAGGATAAACAGAGAATAGGAGTAAACAACACTCAAACATCAGCCCAAGACTGGAACTACTTGGGATAACATTTGCCAATGTATAGACCTGTACTATTTATATTGTTTGATAGAACTCTAGAGAAGCTTTTAGGGTCTTCTTATTCAACGTCGTGAGTTCTTGCTTTTGATGGCAGTGAGAATCAGGTTGTCAAATTAAAGTTTTGAGGCTCTTGCATCCTTACTCCTCCTCACTCCAGTAACTTTCCACGCTCTCTTAACTCTTTCCCCCATCTCTCTCTTCCTCCCTCTCGCTCTCTATCTCTCTGCGTCTCTGTCTCTCTCTCTCTCTCTCTCTTCCTCCCTCTCTCTCTCTCTCTCCCTCTCTCTCTGCGTCTCTGTGTCTCTCTCTCTCTCGACTCTATCTATCCCGAGGAGGGAAGTGGAAACAGAAACAGGCTGAGTCTGCCCCGTGGTTTTCTCTCTGTCTACTCTTTTTTTATTCCCTATTTTCTCCTTTTCTCTTCTACCATCTCCTTTGCCCCTCCCCTTCCCTTCTTCATCCACTCCAATCCCCTCCCCATCTTCCCATCAGCCCTGCCCTCCTTCTTCTCCTCTTCTCCTCTCATCCACTGCTCTCTTCCAACCCCCACCCTCTTCTCCTCTCATCCCCCCATTCCTCTCTTCTAAAGGTATCTGCCCTGCGCTCCTCAGGAGCCAGCCTGTGTGTGTGTGTAGAGCTCCACCTCTGTCCTCTAGTGGTGAAGACATTGAACAGCAGCCAGAGTAAAAACCCAGAAATGCAGAGACATCAGCAGCATCGTGTCAAAACAACAGCATATGTTCTATCTGAGAGGGACAGAGTTGACTGGACGTCCCCAGTGTTTAGACGTCTCTGTGCTAGAGAAGTAATGGTGTGTGATGCTGATGTTAACCCTCTCTCTCCTCTCTGTCACCATTGTACTTTCCAGGATGTCTCTGCACAAGTCCAGCTCTGAAGACGGCTCTGGAGGTTAGTAGCAATCAACCTTTAACAAAAAATACTGTTTTCTGTTACTGTTTCTAGCTATCCAGCAGGGTTGGGGTCAATTTTATTTGAATTACCGGTAGCGAATAAATCAAGTAAAATTGAATTCTAAACATTTCCTTATTTACACCCCCAGATAATGCTCTCTCTTAAACACTGGGTCCTTTTGATGTGTCTGGGTGTCTGTGAGTGTGTGTCGTAGTGTTGTCTGACTGAATATCTCTCTCTCTCTCTGTTCCTCCTAGGTAAATGGGACAATAAGAAGAAGAACAAATCCTTCTGGCAGAATTTCCGCAAGACGTCTCAGAAGGGAGTCATGCAGCAGACGTCAAAAGGTATGACATTATTACACTTTGTTATATCGTGTGTTATTTTCATGGAAATTACATTGTTCAATTCTAACATCATATTTATTATCTGGGAAATACTTATTTTTGGCCCATTTTTCATGTTATTCCATAATACTCTATGTTATGCCCCAGCTGTTTTATAATTCTCTGACTTTAGCCCTGACCATTGACTTTCTCTGACCTTTGTCTAGGAGAGGACATAGGCTACGTGGCCAGTGAGATCACCATGAGTGATGAAGAGCGCATCCAGCTGATGATGATGGTGAAGGAGAAAATGATCACTGTGGAAGAGGCTTTAGCTCGGGTAGGAACCCTCTTACCCATCCTGTACGCCCTACCCCCACTCTCCCTCTCAGACAGACCCCCACCCAGGCCCTGGAGAGGACCTCCACCCCACCCTCAAGCTGACCCCAAGCCCCAGCTCCATCACTGCATCGTGGGCTCGCCCGGCTCCAAACCTGCCCTCTCTCCTGCTTCATCCACCAAGCTCCATATCCAGCTTTTACTAAAACGACTTACTCTTACTAATCATTCATTTGGCTTTTATAATAACCTTGCATTGCTCTTTTTTACACACAAACACACTCATGCCGCCCCAGACCCTGGCCAAGGGCGCCTGCCACCTGGGGGGATGTGTGTGGTCCTGTTCATGCTGTAGGGATAGCTGGACATGTTAGCTCAGTAGCCCCCCCCTGGTGGGTGGTTAGAGTGGTGCATTCTGGATTTGTCCTCTGGGTGGATGTGATGGCTGGAGTGGCATTCAGTGGTCCCTCTTGTCTCCTCTTCTCTCCTTTCTCTGTCTATGTTCATCTGGTTGTTTGTCAAATTCGTCTTCACTTTTTCTCATCTCTCCCGGTCATTTGTTCTGCTGTTCTCTGTTCTCTTCCTCTCTTCTTCCTCCTCCCCTCTCATCCTCCCTCTCCCACTCTGTGGTAACTGTAAAGGAGAGAATGACGTGGGTGACTGCAGTCTTGTAGAATTACTGTAGGTCTCTCTCCACAAGGCAGACGTTGATTCTCCTCCAGCTCTTCCTGTATCTCTGGTGTGTTATTGGGTGCTGGTCTGACTTTTACTCTCCTCCACTGTGACTGACACTCAAACAAATCAGACTCGGGAATCAAGGAGCAGCCTTTGTGAACAGTTGTCTTGTCTTGTATTTGTTTCGTTGGACCTCACTTATGTTGGCCTGTGACCTGTGTATGTGTGTGTGTTCTACGTTTGTATCTACATTGTGTCTTGGTGTTGGTTTGGTTGTGTGTGTGGAGGGGTAGCTGTTTCTATAGTGAGAGTGGGCCATTATCCCCTGCCCTCTCTCTAAACTCTTGTTCTCCTATAGCTGAAGGAGTATGAGAACCATAGCAGACAGTCCAGCAGTACTGACACTGCAGAGTGGACTGATGGATCCACTCCCAATCTAAACCAGTCCTCAAACTGCAAAGTAAGTACTTCTGACCTTTGACTGAACTTTCACCTCTCACCCCGTGACCCCAAACACCTCAGGATCAAAGCCCCACAGAGGAGCAGCCGTCTTTGTTTTGTTTCATGTTGGAATTATGTCTGTGTGTGTGTATATGTTACCTTGGAGTGGGTATTTGTGTGTGTGAGGACACATGTATGAGTCCATTAGCTGTGACGTCCCTTCCCTAACTAACCTGGATATTAATTAATGGCATACCCCAGCATCCCGTGTGTGTTGACACCCAACTCTGTGTGTAGTGCAGACTGTGAGCCTGTAAGACTGGGATTGGGTTGATCAGTGCATGCATCCCCTCCCTGGATTCTGCAGTGAAGAGGAAAAATGACTATTGAAGGTTATAGAACGCTTTAATGTCGTCCTTAAAGATGAACTCTGAACTAGGAACTGATTTCCGTCCAGCCCCAGTCCTGATTCCACTCTGTATCTTTTCCCCCTTCTTCCATCTTAAAGGGGAATATCACTCAAAAACTATCTTTTGGTATTTAGTGTTTTGCATGTCAGCAGTCAAGATATTGGACTTTTAAGAAGAAAAATGTCTCAATCATCATGATGATGTGTTTTGCATCATATGATGATTTGGCTGGAGACACCTTTCTTCTGAAAAGTCCAATATCTTGCCTACTTGACTGCTGACATGCAAAACATTTTGGGACTGTATCAATAGTGGACTAATGAAACAAATACCAAAATATCGTTTTTGAGTAAAATGTCCCTTTAAGTCAGTGCTGAAAGTATCTGTCCAGATGACCAGCTGTGGTCAGTGGAGAGCAGGCTCTGGACCTCCCAGTCCTGAAGTGTCCTTCCAGACCATGGGGTTTAGTGACAGGTCCCAGAACACAGCCTCATATTGCATGTTGTTGTATGAATCCTCAGGACGGATGTGAGTGGTTATTTTGAGATGGGAACCAGTCGTACTGTACTGATGATGGCTCAAATCAAACGCTTCTGTCCTGCTGGGTCAAAGCAAGCTCTGTTTTCCTCTTGGGTTTAGCCTTGCGCTGCTGTAGGCTATGTGTGTGTGTGTGTATAAGATAGATCACAGGGGAAGGACATGTGGGCTGACAGGCTGAATGGAGGACTGTGTGTGTGTGTGTGTGTGTGTGTGTGTGTGTGTGTGTGTGTGTGTGTATGGACATACAAACTCACAGACCCACATCTTCCTGTGAAGATGGTAATCGACACCCACCACAAAAACACCAACTTGAATGCCCAACTATTTCTATGCACATATGTGTTGCCGTGGAAACCCAATTGCTAATAGCTGGGGCTGAACGCTCCCTTCCCTCTGAATGATCGGCAGCCTTGACATCTGTCCTGTAATGTCTAGCATGCTACAATTCCTATTCCATATTAATTAGCTGACTGTGTCTTTTGCTCTGAAGACGTCTGCTTTAGCATGGTGCCGCCACAGCCTTGACACCAAGCTAGAGGTCTTCTCGGATCCCAAAATTGAGATCCGAACCGAATTGGATCTGTGAAATTCCTGCCCGGCCGCAATAGGATCGGGTCATTTCGCTTGAAAATCTATATCCGATCCGGATCCAAGGTGAACCAGGTCCGACCCAAAACATGTCCGAGTTGAGAGAGAATCAGATTAAAAATTGGGTCGGGTCTGTATCCAACCCAAATGGATCCAAAATATTAAAAACGTAAGCCAGCAAAATTGTTTTGACTTGTCTGTGCATTTCCGGTTGTATTTAAAATATTTGTGGTGTACAGGATAGTATTTTCATAATGACATATACAGTGGGGCAAAAAAGTATTTAGTCAGCCACCAATTGTGCATGTTAAAAAGATGAGAGAGGCCTGTAATTTTCATCATAGGTACACCTCAACTATGACAGACAAAATGAGAAAAGAAATCCAGAAAATCACATTGTAGGATTTTTTATGAATTTATTTGCAAATTATGGTGGAAAATAAGTATTTGGTCACCTACAAACAAGCAAGATTTCTGGCTCTCACAGACCTGTAACTTCTTCTTTAAGAGGCTCCTCTGTCCTCCACTCGTTACCTGTATTAATGGCACCTGTTTGAACTTGTTATCAGTATAAAAGACACCTGTCCACAACCTCATACAGTCACACTCCAAACTCCACTATGGCCAAGACCAAAGAGCTGTCAAAGGACACCAGAAACAAAATTGTAGACCTGCACCAGGCTGGGAAGACTGAATCTGCAATAGGTAAGCAGCTTGGTTTGAAGAAATCAACTGTGGGAGCAATGTTTAGGAAATGGAAGACATACAAGACCACTGATAATCTCCCTCAATCTGTGGCTCCACGCAAGATCTCACCCCGTGGGGTCAAAATGATCACAAAATCCCAGAACCACACGGGGGGGACCTAGTGAATGACCTGCAGAGAGCTGGGACCAAAGTAACAAAGCCTACCATCAGTAACACACTACGCCGCCAGGGACTCGGTTTTCCAAAATATTTTCCTAATTTCTCTTGACCAAATATTTGAGCAGGAGGAATTTTGGGGGGATGATCATCGCGTGCCAGACTGAGAGCAGTGAATAGTTCACTTTTTAAACTTTACAAACTAGCCTATTTCACTCTTTGATAAACATTGATTTAGACTAAAGGTATGTCTAACACTTTCTAACACACAGCACTTGCTGACTATTTAGCATCCTAAAATCACCACATAACAATGGTATATTTCTATAAAAGTCATTATAGTAGCTTAATATTTTTTGTTCAAAATAGAATGTAGATATATCCTTTGGGCCTACAGAATTAGCTTATACAGCCTGAGATTGGTTTGGATGCAGGTTTGATAGAAGAGTCATCCAATCCACAGCTGTGTAGGACTACCATCCAGAGTGTTAATTAAAAATTCATAATTGAAGAGAGAAGTTGTCCTGATATTTCTTATACTTATCCATGCATTACACAATCAATAAATCAGCAGCATTTCAATATTAGGCTACAAAATTTTCTGCAGACATGTTTATCAGTCTACCACACACACACACACACACACACACACACACACACACACACACACACACACACGAGCAGATTAACTTGGTCTAAAAGGGCTATTTATTAGACGATCAGAAAGAATGTGTCGGTCACTCTGCAGTATAACTTGTTTATTTTGAACAAAAGCCACAAAACTAGAGAGTCACTCATCTTTATGCTGACAAATACTGTATCACACTTAACTCGAGTCATTCAACATAAGTTAATTGTTAATAAAATAGTAAAATACCCTTCTAAATAGACCAAGCCTAAACAAATCAATGACCCTGGCCTAGGCTATCATTTGTTTCCGCTGCGTCCTCTTCCTCTCCCACAACAGCTCGGCCTATAGCCTCTTTCACCCCGCGTCACGTGTCTGCAGTGTGCAGTGGCTGGTTTTCATGAAGCGAATATGTCATTTTGTCACAAGGATATTGACATATTGATGAAAGGGGACACCCTGACAGTCATTTAAGATGAAAAAAATATCGGATCCGATCAGTATTTCACATATTGTCACACAGATCCAAGGCCCATGCCACCGAGCGGAATCCAAGAGGAATCAGGTTCGGGTAGATCCGTGAAGACCTCTACACCAAGCTGCCTGCAGTATACAGTCTGGCTTTATGATGTGGATCTGTGGACATTCTGGACAAAATTCTGTCAGTCTTTCAAACCATTTTCACATGCAAGCAACATTTTCCTTGAACCTATTCCTTTCTAGTAATAAATGGATTCCTTCAAGGAGAAAGGCCTGTTGTAAGGCATTATGCAGAGATACAGCCCCGGGTCTGAGTCTGGCCTGCTGTACAGTCCGTCTCCGACTGCCCTTTGATGTGGAGCTGCAGACAGACAGGGCCCTAGCAGGCTAATCTCCCTGTTAACCCTCTCTATGCCCTCGGCTGCCAGAGGCCTGCTTCCTGTCCAACTGGATTGATGGATGGGATGTCCGATAGACAGAGGGAGAGAGGATAGGGGGATGACTGGAGGTGTATTGTTCGGAGGAACACTCGGCCTGTCTTCAGGGCTGTTTGTACGTGCCGCCGGAGGGAGGGAGGAAGAGAGGAAGTGAGGGAGGACAAAGAGCTCTCACTCCCCTCAGGCCCCTGAAACACAGCATGAGGAGGAGGGGGGGGGGGCTCTGCTTGATAAAACATCAGTTTAAAATGGATCCGTTTAGGAAATATCTTCCCTCTTTTGGGCCTGGGGGTGTGTGCCGGGGGTAATGTCCGCCACCTTCAAATGGAATTAGGTCATCCCCCATCTTTCAAATGGCTATGTGTGTCTGTGTGTTTCTTTGTGTGTGCGTCTGTGTAGCTCTGTGGTTGCTCTGTCCAAATATCCGTCCTCTTGCCCTGCTCCCTCTCCAATCGTTCTCTCACTCTCTGTCTCTCTGCAGAGAGAGAGAGAGCGCCCACATTCCAGGGCTGGCCATTAGAGATGTGGGGGCCAAAGCAGGGTCAGGGGCTCAAACGCTGGGATTGTTCTCCTCTCTCCTCCAGGCACAACATGCCTTTTCTCTCTGCTGCTGCTCAATAGCACCAGCAGCCTGCTCGCTCTCACTCTCCCATCGCTTTCATTCTGCAGAGCTGCTTATGCCAACGAGCTGCAGGGAGTGTGTCAGAGTGAGTGTGTGTCAATGCTGAGTGTGTATGTTGTGTGACTGTGCGTGTCTCTCTCTGGATATGCCGTGTGACTAACCTGGGACTAGATGGGACAGGGCCAGCTTGATGCATGCTTTTTACACTGACCTGGGAATGGTAAAAGCACAAGTCTGCTGTCCTAAATGCCTAAAGCGGTGAGTAACAAGTCACACTCAACTGCTTAGCTCAATTAAATGTCAATGTTTTTTCTGTATTTTTGTGAGGTAGGGAACTGCTTTCGGGTTTGCACCAGTTTTTACTGGACGTTTTAGATCTGGTTTAGTTTGTATGTGCACCATGTATGCTCGACCACACCATGATTTCTGCAGCAAGACTCAAAGCTGATAATGACGGTGTGTGTGTGCATGGCGTGTGTGTGTGTGAGTTGACGTTGTTCCAATGAGGGGTCGCTGACCACACCACTGGTTGATTGTGTCGTGTTCCAGACGTTGGTGTCCCTCAGGGCTGCGTCTAAGGGACTATGTCATTGTCAGCCCCTCCTCACCTCCCCCCACCCGGGCTATGTTGTGGCAGAGGTGTCTTTCTTGCGTTCTTCTTAACGACCCTACTGTACCAGAGCAGCGTTTCCCCTATATGTATTTATCAGCGGCGCACCGCTGCAGGTATTGACTAATACAAACAACACAACATTATGCATTTCATTCAACTGTCTTCCTTGACCACTCATTGAAGCACTGCTTTCTCTTCTGTATGATCAAATCTATGCTGTCTCGCTTTCGCCCCCTGCTGTCCTCCGGGACTGTCTTGCCTAAGAATGGCTCACTCTGACTCTGCAACAATACGCACACTTCAACACCAACACCCACCGCAATAGTGAATAACCCAGAATAATAACATACACACTCCAGTAATGTCCTATGTGTACCTCAGTAATGATCCTTGTTGGAGGAGGTTCCAAACTGCAGCGGGCACACACACAAACACACAAACACACAGAGACCTGTTATTACAGCACAGTCTCTGAAGACACAACTCTGTAATGTCCTCTGGAGCGGTGGAAACTATCAGAAGAGTATTCCAGCCAGATGTGTATGGTTAGGGTAGAGGGAGGACAGTGGTTTTAAGGGGTCCTGGGGTGAGGGGGAGGCGTCCTGGGGTTTACAAGCTGAGAGGTTGTCAAAAACAAAATGAGAGGGTTCGACCCCGGCCTCGTCGTCTGGTTCTGCTGTCGACAGAGGAATGAAGTGTGGAGCACGCACCCCTGAGACTAGTGGTGGGAAGAGGGCTCTGATGGGACGCCAGAGTGATTTATGGGTAATGCGCAGGTCACAGAGCTCCCATGGTGCAGAAAGCCATCATTCTGACTGAGAAGTCTGAAGTGACTGAAGTCCAGGGGAATGTCGAGGTCCTGGTGTCAACTAGGTACCGGTGCGCCCTCATAGCCCTATGGAAGGTGTCTTCTAGAGCCAGTTGTTAAAGCCATCATTAAAGCCTGTGTGTGTGTGTGTGTGTGTGTGTGTGTGTGTGTGTGTGTGTGTGCGCGTGCGTGCGTGCGTGCGTGCGTGCGTATCCCTGGACTCAGGCTTGGTCTAAGCCAGCAGCTGCCATCTTGAGGAGGTTGGGGAAGCTAAGAGAAACTAAGAGGAGCGTCTCTCCAGGCCTAATATACACAGCCCAGTCAGACTCGCCTGAGCACTAACTCAAGCTCTCTCACACGCTGGGAGATTTTTTTTGTGCGCGTGTGTGCGCTTGTGTGTACTTGTGTGTGTGTGTGCACTTGTGTGCCCTGGCTCTAACAGTGGACCAGCTGTCTGTGACCAGACCCAACCCAGTGAGAAAACAACAAATTAGGAATTTTCCCCAGAATGACTGCAGCTCGGCCAAACTAGCTCTGTGACAAACTCATCTCATCACATCACATGGTGCCTATACAACACCTACTCACATTATTACGATGGATGGTCAGAATAGTTTCTGATGGTGTTCTGTGTGTGTGTGTGTGTGTGTGTGTGTGTGTGTGTGCGTGTGCGTGTGCATGTGCGTACGTGTTTTTGTGTGAGTTAAATCAAATCAAATTGTATTTATGACATGCGCCGAATACAACAGGTGTAGACCTTACAGTGAAATGTTTACTTACAAGCCCTTAATCAACAATGCAGTTTTAAGGAAAAAAAGTTTTAAAGTATTTACTAAAGTAAACTGAATTAAAAAATAAATGAATAAGGAGCAACAATAAAATAGCAGCGAGGCTATATACAGGGTGTACCGGAACAGAGTCACAGGTTAGTCGAGGTAATTGAGGTAATATGTACATGTAGGTAGAGGTAAAGTGACTGTGCATGGTGAATAAACAGAGAGTAGCAGCAGCGTAAAAATGGGGGGTGGGGTGGGGACAATGCAAATAGTCCAGGGAGCCATTTGACTGTTCAGGGGTCTTATGGCTTGGGGGTAGAGAAGCCTTTTGGACCTAGACTTGGCGCTCCGGTACCGCTTGCCGTGCAGTAGCAGAGAGAACAGTCTATGACTTGGGTGGCTGGAGTATTTGACCATTTTTAGGGCCTTCCTCTGACACCGCCTGGTATAGAAGTCCTGAATGGCAGGAAGCTTGGCCCCAGTGATGTACTGGGCCATACGCACTATCCTCTGTAGTGCCTTGTGGTCGGAGGCCGAGCAGTTGCCATACCAGGTGGTGATGCTCTTGATGGTGCAGCTGTAGAATCTTTTGAGGATCTGAGGACCCATGCCAAATCTTTTCAGTCTCCTGAGGCTTTGTCATGCCCTCTTCACAACTGTCTTGGTGTGTTTGGACCATGATAGTTTGTTGGTGATGTGGACACCAAGGAACCTGAAGCTCTCAACCTGCTCCACTACAGCCCCTTCGATGAGAACGGGGGCGTACTCGCTCCTCCTTTTCCTGTAGTCCACAATCATCTCCTTTGTCTTGATCACGTTGAGGGAGAGGTTGTTGTCCTGGCACCACACAGCCAGGTGTCTGACCTCCTCCCTATAGGCTGTATCATCGCTGTTGGTGATCAGGCCACTGTTGTGTCATCAGCAAACTTGATAATGGTGTTGGAGTCGTGCCTGGCCATGCAGTCACGAGTGAACAGGGAGTACAGGAGGGGACTGAGCATGCACCAGCTGTTATTTACTGCTGTTATTTACAAATAGACACAGACCGCCACCCCTTGTCTTACCGGAGGCAGCTGTTCTATCTTTCCGATGCACAGAACCCAGCCAGCTGTATGTTATCCATGTTGTTGTTCAGCCACGACTCAGTGAAACATAAGATATTACAGTTTTTAATGTCATGTTGGTAGGATAGCCTTGATCGGTGCTCATCCATTTTGTTATCCAATGATTGCACGTTGGCTAATAGAACTGATGGTAGAGGGGGATCCTTACAAGGCACCCCCAAAGCTTCCGGCGCCATCATCATCATATTAATGAAGCTTCCGGCGCCATCATCATCATATTAATGAAGCTTCCGGCGCCATCATCATCATATTAATGAAGCTTCCGGCGCCATCATCATCATATTAATGAAGCTTCCGGCGCCATCATCATCACCATATTAATGAAGCCTCCGGCGCCATCATCATCATATTAATGAAGCTTCCGGCGCCATCATCATCATATTAATGAAGCTTCCGGCGCCATCATCATCATATTAATGAAGCTTCCGGCGCCATCATCATCATATTAATGAAGCCTCCGGTGCCATCATCATCATATTAATGAAGCCTCCGGCGCCATCATCATCATATTAATGAAGCTTCCGGCGCCATCATCATCATATTAATGAAGCCTCCGGTGCCATCATCATCATATTAATGAAGCCTCCGGCGCCATCATCATCATATTAATGAAGCTTCCGGCGCCATCATCATCACCATATTAATGAAGCCTCCGGTGCCATCATCATCATATTAATGAAGCCTCCGGCGCCATCATCATCATATTAATGAAGCTTCCGGCGCCATCATCATCATATTAATGAAGCTTCCGGTGCCATCATCATCATATTAATGAAGCATTTGGTGACATCATCATCATATTAATGAAGCTTCCGGCGCCATCATCATCATATTAATGAAGCCTCCGGCGCCATCATCATCATATTAATGAAGCATTTGGTGACATCATCATCATATTAATGAAGCTTCCGGCGCCATCATCATCATACTAATGAAGCCTCCGGCGCCATCATCATCATATTAATGAAGCTTCCGGCGCCATCATCATCATATTAATGAAGCCTCCGGCGCCATCATCATCATATTAATGAAGCATTTGGTGACATCATCATCATATTAATGAAGCATTTGGTGACATCATCATCATCATATTAATGAAGCTTCCGGCGCCATCATCATCATTTTAATGAAGCATTTGGTGACATCATCATCATATTAATGAAGCTTCCGGCGCCATCATCATCATATTAATGAAGCATTTGGTGACATCATCATCATATTAATGAAGCTTCCGGCGCCATCATCATCATTTTAATGAAGCATTTGGTGACATCATCATCATATTAATGAAGCTTCCGGTGCCATCATCATCATATTAATTAAGCATTTGGTGACATCATCATCATAGTAATGAAGCATTTGGTGACATCATCATCATATTAATGAAGCTTCCGGCGCCATCATCATCATATTAATGAAGCATTTGGTGACGTCATCATCATATTAATGAAGCTTCCGGCGCCATCATCATCATATTAATTAAGCATTTGGTGACATCATCATCATAGTAATGAAGCATTTGGTGACATCATCTTCATAGTAATGAAGCATTTGGTAACATCTTCATAGTAATGAAGCATTTGGTGACATCATCATCATTTTAATGAAGCATTTGGTGACATCATCTTCATAGTAATGAAGCATTTGGTGACATCATCATCATATTAATGAAGCATTTGGTGACATCATCATCATTTTAATGAAGCATTTGGTGACATCATCATCATAGTAATGAAGCATTTGGTGACATCATCTTCATAGTAATGAAGCATTTGGTGACATCATCATCATATTAATGAAGCATTTGGTGACATCATCATCATATTAATGAAGCATTTGGTGACATCATCATCATATTAATTAAGCATTTGGTGACATCATCATCATATTAATGAAGCATTTGGTGACATCATCATCATATTAATGAAGCATTTGGTGACATCATCATCATATTAATGAAGCATTTGGTGACATCATCATCATATTAATGAAGCATTTGGTGACATCAATGTTCCCTCTGTTTCTGCTCCACTGTAGAGATTTTTAATGCCGTCGTAATGCCCAATTGAACTTCCCTCCTCTCTCCACAGTCCACACACACACACACACACACACTCATAATGGAGCTCTGTGTACCTCAGCACAATGCCACGGAGCCTCCATTTAGTGTCTATTGGGTAATAAACAGCTCCAGGCTCATTCCAACAGGCAGCACTCAGTCTAGAGCTTGATCTAGACACACACACCACACATACCAAGCTCCCTGAATATCTGTGGTGAATATCTGTGGCAACTCCTCATCGTCCTCTCTGGTTCAGGGTTTTTGTTGTTTTGGCTCGTTTTTTCATGTGACCTGAATATGTTTTTAATATTAAATGTCATGCAATGCAAATGTCCTACAATGTGTCCTACAATGTGCCCTACAATGTGACCTACAGTACTATATATGTTCCCCCAACCCCCCAACTCTCCCTCCATACTCTCAAATCACTAACTATGTCCATCCTAAAATGTGCATCATAACTGTCACCAACCCCTACCTTGTGACCCTACGTCCAAAACGCTGTGCTTTACGTGTATGAATGAATGGGGATGTGAGTTTCCTCAAGACTTCAGTGAATGACACCCACACCACAATGTTGTTTCATAAAGGTTGGAAAAGAGCAATTGAAGACTTAATAGATTTGTAGGCTAGTACCCCTCTTGTGTGTGGATATTGGTCACTGGGCTATGGCTAGGGTTCTGGGGGTCCCTGTACGACAGTGTGTCTTGGACTTCCTGTGACGTCCCCTCTCTCCCTCTCAGTCTCGGGAGCAGTCTGATGATGAGCAGACAGAGGACTCAATGAAGTTCAAACGGCTCCACAAGCTGGTCAACTCTACCCGCCGCGTCAGAAAGAAACTCATCAAGGTGGAAGAGGGCAAGAAACACGGCTCCGAAGGTACGGCGCATGTCCATAGGGATTTCTGAATACACCGTTTGAGTTAGTATGGACTCCATACTGTATATTCAGAAATCTCGTAACAGAAATTCTGTAACAGAAATTCAATTTTTCCGCAGCACTTTGTAAACATTCAGTGGAAATGTGAATGGGATAGAAGTGTTTTTGCTCTTTTTGAGGTTACTCTGTAATGGATAAATTATGTGATGTTCCTCTCCTCCCTGAAGATTCTCTGAGCTTGGAGGCATCTCCTACCTGTGAGGACAACACAGCCTTGTACACAGGGGTCCTGAAGAAGTCCAGCCTGCCCCAGGATGCCTCCATGTCCTCCCTGACCCAGGACCAGCTCTCTCTGGATGGGGACACAGACAGCCTGACCACCTCCCCTTCCTCCAGCAGCCTGGACACTACCTGGTCCGGACACAAGCTGGTCAAGGCCTTCTCTAAGTCCAGCAGCACCCACGGCCTCATCCGGCCTCCCAGGAGACTCGCTGCTGGGCCTGAGGGTTTGGGAGCCGTCGGGGTGGGAGGTAGTGGATCCTCCTTCTCAGAGCTGGACGGCTGTAGTGCCGAGGCCGAAGAGAAGGTGTCGCACTCCATGACGGAGGGCGAGATGCGGAAAGCCCTGACCTCTCTCTCCCATGGGGTAAGTAATGACACACTCTACGGTTTCTACGGCCTCACCCGGCCACGCCCCAAACCACACCCCCAGCCCTGCCTCCTTGTTGCCCTCGATGATGTCTCCCAAGGTAGCCCCAAACACGCCCGTCACCACACCAGCTGGCTCAGGAAGCCTGACCCCAATTACGCCTACTCCACCAAACACCTGCTCTACCAGCGCTCCCGGAACTGTGTCAAAACACCAGGGGTGCCCTCCTCCTGTTCCTCCCCCTCGCCCCCCGCCCGCTGTGACCTGGCCAAGGCTAAGGGTGGTACGCTGGGTGGAGGGGGGTGTGGGGGCTGGGCATTCCCCCCTCGCAGGCTCCGTGGCCGGACGGCGGTGAGCGAACTGAATATTACGTACGTGGTGGAGCGCAGCCTCTACGGCCACCTCAACTGGGCCCAGCTGGTCCGGCCCGTCACCCTCAGCCGTGCCGAACGCCGCTGCCTGTTGGAGGAGGACAGGGAGGCGGACAGGAAGTGGGCGGCCAGCGTGGACCGCTGCACCAAGCGCGTGCTCTTACGCATCCAGCAGAAGTCTGTGAGTTCTACTGTACAGCAGGGCGGGGGCGGGCTAGGCAGCGCCTCCACCTGGCCAGGCGGACCAAGGCACCTCCAAGGCTGCAGAGTAACCCTGAGGCTTAGATACAGACACAGGGTGGATGATGTTTCCTTCTTCTCTGCTTTAATCCAGCAAGAAGGGTAGTTTAACAGAGACCTCCATAAAGAAACAGAACATTACACAATCTTTAAATATGAAAGCTTTTGGCGTCTTAGTTCATTTCAATGTGATATGAAATAGTAATGGGGTGTTCCACTTAGGAGGTTAACAGTGGATACCAGTGTAACAGCAGAGGATGTATAACTGGCATTTGAAAATGTCACCCAGCCCAAACCCTGTCGGGAGTCTGCTGAGTCAGAACAGACTGAAGAGACAGAGACACGGTTGTGGAAGAGACAGAGACACAGTTGTGTTGGGTCACTGCTCAGGGGCTGACAGACACACTTGACAGACACATTCTCTCTCCTTTCTTCTTTCTAGCTTTCTCCATCCTTTTCTATCCCTCCCTCCTCTTAGCTTCTCTCTCCTCTGTGTGTCTGGGTTCAGTAGAAGGGGAACAGAGTGATCTCTTTTCCAGCTCAGTGTGAAAGAAAAGGAAAAAGATCTGGGACTGTGACAGTGGCCATAAGCCCAGCTAGATGGTCTGGACTGGCCAGGCCAAACAAGCCTCCACATATCATTAAGACAGATGTAATGATAAGGTTTGGTCAGTGTGTGAAAGTTTGATCACAGGTCAATACAAATCTAGCATGGAAGTTTTAGTGTTGATAGTAGGAATCCTACTGAAAGAGAATTTAGATCGACACAGTGAAGTTAAACAGAGATATTCTGCAGCCTTGAAGAAGCCTGAATACTGGCTTTCACTTGTCAATCATTGGATGTGGTTCTTCATCCATAGACATTTTTATTCATTCCTTCAGTTCTCTTTTTTTGGGTTTTATCTTTTTGATCGTGCCTTCGTCGGCATGGTTACAGATGTAGTGGAATTTTCGTTCTCTTTTTTTTTTTTTACTGTCATGTGGAAGATGGTTTTCTGAGTGCATGACCATTCCATTGAATATATCCACCAGCATCACTCCATCTGTAGACTTCTTTTTGGACGCCTTCTCAATTGCTTCTCTTTGCCACACTTTGGAACTGCGGATATGGACACGATAGAGACGGGGGTCTCACACATACCATAAAACAAGTCATCTCAAGGATGAAACGAAACCTGGGACTGTTGTCGGAAACTGCTAGCGTAAATGAGGAATGCCCTGTAACGGGAACAGCAGATTTAATTAGTAACACTTCACTACCTGAGATACTATATATGAGGTGTGTATGCATCAGTGTTTTTGCTTCTTAGTACAATTCTAACCCAAAGAGAGGCCTGGAGGTCAAAGCTAGTTCAATTATAAAACAACCTATCATTCTCCTCCGCAATAACTTCCTCATACCCTCATGGCTGGTTCTATCTTTATCAAATGGAGAGAGAATCTAGATAACCCCCTGCATATCCCTCAGTCTGATACATTATATTTTCTGTGAGAAGTTACCGCTCCTAACCTCCCGCCAATCCTCCCCTTTCTATAACCTAACCCAGTGTAAAGGTATTCATATCTCAATGTTTGTGTTTCCAGAGAACCTACCTTCGTAATTAAACCCAAGGGAATGGTTGGGTTGGGCCATAGTTTGTTATATTTCAGTGTGACCACATCTAACCAAATTATTTCATTTAATTTCACTCTGTGCTTGCTTCCCATTAAAGTAACATAAACTTGCAGAATAACAGTGACTCCCATTCAATTCTCCATGGATGATCAAACATCTCGTTTAAATTTGATCACACAATAACTAATGTACATTATGTAATAAACAGAAATGCATTTCAGTTTCACATCACGTCACTTCTGTTGCCCGTCCCATATGAGGCCATAACATGACATACACGTACAGCCAGGCGGTAACTCTCACAAACCCATATATAACATACAGCCCTGAATCATCCTGTTGCCATTATGACTCCGCCAAGCATGAATCATTGTGATTTGACTCATACTGGGCATGGATGAGAGTTGATGTCATTTGAATAGATTCTAATTTATTTTAATTCTGTCTCGTTCAAAATCTTTCCTACCTCTCTCTCTTTCTCTCTCTCTCTGACTCTCTCTTTCTCTCTCTCTCTGACTCTTTCTCTCTGACTCTCTCTCTCTGACTCTCTCTTTCTCTCTGACTCTCCTCTTCTCTTTGACTCTCTCTCTCTCTCTCTCTCTCTCTCTCTCTCTCTCTCTCTCTCTCTCTCTCTCTCTGACTCTCTCTCTGACTCTCTGACTCTCTCTCTCTCTCTCTGACTCTCTCTCTGGCTCTCCTTCCTCTCCCTTTAACAGAGGACATGTAGTTTTGGAGGGTTTGACCTGTCCAACAGGTCACTCCATGTGGTCAGTGCAGGCTCAGAGCACAATGTAAGTACTACCACATTACTGATGACTCAGGGTTGAGGGGGCGCAATGCTGAGAGAAGTGGACTCAAACACATTCTCTCTCTCTTTCTGTCTCCGTTTTCTCTTTCCACTCTCCCTCCTTCCTTCTCTCAGAGTAAGGATCCAGAGGCTGTATATCGGGAGGTAGTCAAGTCTCCCAACACGTCTCGTATCTCTCTGGGGAAGAAGGTCAAGTCCGTCAAAGAGACCATGAGAAAACGCATGTCCAAGAAGTACAGCAGCTCACTGTCTGAACAGGTACACACACACACACACACACACACACACACACACACACACACACACACACACACAGGCATTCAAACCTATAATTCACATTCAAGTTTCATAGAATAAAATGGCTTGATCCTAGTTGACTGAATTCTCCCCATTGTTGTTCTGCTCTCATTATGGGCTCTACATGTGTGCGTGTGTGTGCTTGTGTGTGTGTGTGTGGACATGTTTCTGTTGGTTACAAAGTAGACACCCAGCTCTCTCACACACAAACAGATGTGTGACACACACATACACACAGTCAGACGTCACACACACGCAGCTGGGAATTTTTTGGCGCTGTCCACACTCTCAGGTCTCAGCTTTCTCAGGCCCAGGATTGGACTCTAGGTGGAGGGTAGGGTGTGTTTAGGAGGGTCTGAGCTCATCCAGTGAGGCAAGCATCCCACAGGCCAGGCCAGAGCTCTAAGACATGGGGGCTTTGGCTCTGGGACTGTGTGTGTGTGTGTGTGTGTGTGTGTGTGTGTGTGTGTGTGTGTGTGTGTGTGTGTGTGTGTGTGTGTGTGGGTGTGGGTGTGGGTGTGGGTGTGTGTGTGTGTGTGTGTGTGTGTGTGTGTGTGTGGCATTCATACCATATTCACATGGTTGTGAATATAGGCTAGGCTGTCAGAGGGTACGCTAAGTAAGCCTTGGGAGTGGCACAATCTGTTGACTGCGCGCTGAAAACTTGTTCCCTCGGCGATAAACAGAAGAGATTTTTTGGAACTTCAGTCCTTTGACCCAGAAAAAGGTTGAATTAGTCATGAATGTGTTGCTTGGAAGGAGGAGGAGACTTGATGAGCTCTAACTTTAGTGAGGCTATTTTACATGCCACGCTGCCATCTAGTGGCTGTGGTGAATTCTCCTTCAGTAAAGCTACTGTTCTGTTTTTTTTATTTTTTATTTTTTTTCACCTTTATTTAACCAGGTAGGCCAGTTGAGAACAAGTTCTTATTTATAACTGTGACCTGGCCAAGATAAAGCAAAGCAGTGCGACAAAAACAACAACACACAGTTACACATAAACAAACGTACAGTCAATAACACAAAAGAAAAGAAAAATAGAATAATCTATGTACAGTGTGTGCAAATGTAGACGAGTAGGGAGGTAGGCAATAAATAGGCCCTAGAGGCTAAAATAATGACAATTTAGCATTAACACTGGAGTGATAGATGTGCAGATGATGATGTGCAAGTAGAGATACTGGGTTGCAAAAGAGCAAGTGGGTAAGTAATAATATGGGAAGGCGGTAGTTGGGTGTGCTGTTTACAGATTGGCTGTGTACAGGTACAGTGATCGGTAAGCTGCTCAGACAGCTGATGCTTAAAGTTAGATAGGGAGATATAAGTCTCCAGCTTCAGTGATTTTTGCAATTTGTTCCAATCATTGGCAGCAGAGAACTGGAAGGAAAGGCGGACAAAGGAAGTGTTGGCTTTGGGGATGACCAGTGCAATATACCTGCTGGAACGCATGCTACGGGTGGGTGTTGCTATGGTGACCAGTGAGCTGAGATAAAGCGGGGCTTTACCTAGCAAAGACTTATAGATGACCTGGAGCCAGTGGGTTTGGCGACGAATATGAAGCGAGGGCCAGCCAACGAGAGCATACAGGTCGCAGTGGTGAGTAGTATATGGGACTTTGGTGATAAAACGGATGGCACTGTGATAGACTACATCCAGTTTGCTGAGTAGAGTGTTGGGGGCTATTTTGTAAATGACATCGCCGAAGTCAAGGATCGGTAGGACAGTCAGTTTTACGAGGGTATGTTTGGCGGCATGAGTGAAGGAGGCTTTGTTGCGAAATAGGAAGTCGATTCTAGATTTAATGTTGGATTGGAGATGCTTAATGTGAGTCTGGAAGTAGAGTTTATAGTCTAACCAGACACCTAGGTATTTGTAGTTGTCCACATATTCTAGGTCACAACCGTCCAGAGTAGTGATGCTAGTCGGGCGGGAGGTTGCGGGCAGCAATCGTTTGAAGAGCATGCACTTAGTTTTACTTGCATTTAAGAGCAGTTGGAGGCCATGGAAGGAGTGTTGTATGGCATTGAAGCTCTTTTGGAGGTTTGTTAGCACAGTGTCCAAAGAAGGGTCAGATGTATACAGAATGGTGTTGTCTGTGTAGAGGTGGATCAGAGAATCACCAGCAGCAAGAGTGACATCATTGATATATACAGAGAAAAGAGTCGGCCCGAGAATTGAACCCTGTGGTACCCCCATAGAGACTGCCAGAGGTCCGGACAACAGGCCCTCCGATTTGAAACACTAAACTCTATCTGTGAAGTAGTTGGTGAACCAGGCAAGGCAGTCATTTGAGAAGCCAAGGCTACTGAGTCTGTCGATAAGAATGCTGTGATTGACAGAATCGAAAGCCTTGGCCAGGTCGATGAAGACGGCTGCACAGTACTGTCTTTTATCGATGGTAGTTATGATATCGCTTAGGACCTTGAGCGTGGCGGAGGTGTACCCATGTCCAGCTCGGAAACCAGATTGCATAGTGGATAAGGTACGGTGGGAATCGACATGGTCGGTGATCTGTTTATCAACTTGGCTTTCAAATATTTTAGAAAGGCAGGGCAGGATGGATATAGGTCTATAACAGTTTGGGTCTAGAGTGTCTCCCCCTTTGAAGAGGGGGATGACAGCGGCAGCTTTCCAATCTTTGGGGATCTCAGACGAAACGAAATAGAGGTTGAATAGGCTAGTAATAGGGGTTGCAACAATTTCGGCGGATAAATTTAGAAAGAGAGGGTCCAGATTGTCTAGCCCAGCTGATTTGTAGGGATCCAGATTTTGCAGAACATTAGCTGTCTGGATTTGGGTGAAGGAGAAGCGAGGGGAGGGGTGGGCAAGTTGCCGCAGGGGGTGCTGAGATGTTGGCCATGGTAGGGGTAGCCAGGTGGAAAGCATGGCCAGCCGTGGAAAAATGCTTCTTTAAATTATCGATTATCAAATCAAATAAAATTTTATTCGTCACATACACATGGTTAGCAGATGTTAATGCGAGTGTAGCGAAATGCTTGTGCTTCTAGTTCCGACAATGCAGTAATAACCAATGAGTAATCTAACCTAACAATTCCAAAACTACTACCTTATACACGCAAGTGTAAAGGGATAAAGAATATGTACAGTACATAAAGATATATGAATGAGTGATGGTACAGAACGGCATAGGCAAGATGCAGTAGATGGTATCGAGTACAGTATATACATATGAGATGAGTAATGTAGGGTATGTAAACAAAGTGGCATAGTTTAAAGTGGCTAGTGATACATAAAGATGCAGTAGATGATATAGAGTACAGTATATACATATACACTGCTTCAGCACACTCCGCAAACCCGGATGTCCTAGCCATGTCTGAATCCTGGCTTAGGAAGGCCACCAAAAATCCAGAAATGTCCCTCCCTAACTATAACATTTTCTGACAAGATAGAACTGCCAAAGGGGGCGAAGTTGCAATCTACTGCAGAGATAGGGAACTGTCACCACTGATAAATCTATGATAATCGACGGGACAGTAGTGGAGAGGGTAGTAAGTTTTAAGTTCCTCGGCGTACACATCACAAACTACCTGTCCTCCAGGACACCTACACCACCCGATGTCACAGGAAGGCCATAAAAATAATCAAGGACAACAACCACCCGAGCCACTGCCTGTTCACCCCGCTATCATCCAGAAGGCGAGGTCAGTACAGGTGCATCAAAGCAGGGACCGAGAGACTGAAAAACAGCTTCTATCTCAAGGCCATCAGACTGTTAAACAGCCACCACTAACATTGAATGGCTGCTGCCAACACACTGACTCAACTCCAGCCACTTTAATAATGGAAATTGATGTAAAAATATCACTAGCCACTTTAAACAATGCTACTTAATATAATGTTTACGTACCCTACATTACTCATCTCAACAAACTTAGGGAGGAGGCTTCTAATGTTAACATGCATGAAACCAATGCTTTTCCGGTTACAGAAGTCAACAAATGAGAGCGCCTGGGGAATGGGAGTGATGCTGGGGGCTGCACGGGTTAACCTCTGCATCACCAGAGGAACAAAGGACGAGTAGGATAAGAGTACGGCTAAAGGCTAAAAGAACTGGGCGTCTAGTGCGTTCAGAACAGAGTAAAAGGAGCAGGTTTCTGGGCGCGGAAGAATAGATTCAAGGCATAATGTACAATAGTATGGTAGGATGTGAGTACAGTGGAAATAAGCCTAGGCAATGAGTGACGTTGAGAGCGGTTTTGTCTCTAGAGGCACCATTTAAGCCAGGTGCAGTCACCGCCTGTGTGTTGGGTGTAACATAAGGACTAGCTAAGGCATATTGCGCAGGGCTGGAGGCTCTACAGTGAAATAAGATAAGAAATTACTAACCAAAACCGCAATAGACAAGGCATATTTTGTCATTAGGGAGAGGCATGTGTAGCCAAGTGATCATAGGGTCCAGTGAGTAGCTAGGTGAGCTGGAGGCACGGCGATTCAGACAGCTAGCAGGCCGGAGATAGCAGCAGGCTAGCAGATGGGCCTCAGGGGAACCTCGCAACGAGACAGTCTTATGAAATCCCCTCGGACGGTTACATTGGTAGACCAGTCGTGATGGATCGGCGGGGCTCCGTGTCGGCAGCAAAGGGTCCAGGCCAATTGGCAAAAGAGGTAATTGAAGCCCAGGGATTGCTTGATGGAATTTCTTTGGGTAGCCGTGAGAATGGCCTAGTTCAAGGCTAACTCCAGGCTAACTGGTGCTTGCTTCAAGACGTTAGATAGGAGTAGCCACTCGGATAGCTGCTAGCTAGCTGCGATGATCCGCAGTAAAGGTTCAGAGCTTGCGATAGGATTCCGGAGATGTGGTAGAGAAGAGCAGCCCGATATGCTCTGGGTAGATATCGCGCTGTGCAGGCTGGCAGGAGCTGCCTGGGCTGAGGTGATGACCGCTAGCTTCTGAAGGGGATTCCGGTTCAAAAGTGTAAAAAATAGCAGATCCTTACCACACTGGGTGAGGCTGGTTGCAGGAGAGTATGTTCAGTCCGTAGATGGAAAAATAATACACATATATACGAAGAAAAACAAAATATACAAGGGACGGGACAAGACAATCAAAACAGACATCCCCACTGCTACACCATCTTGGAATATGTGACTGATACTGTATCACGTTGACATCTGTTTCTCTCTCCATCTCTTTCTTCATCTCTCTCTCTCTCTCACACCCCTCTGCTCTCCACTTCTACCTTTCTGCCCCACTCCCCTCCCACCCTCCAGTCGAGCCCAGACGGGACTCCCAGCTCCCCCCAGTCCCCTCAGCCAGATACAGACTCTCTGGAGAAACCCAAGCTAAAGGCTGGAGGATCAGTGGAGAGCCTCCGGAGCTCCCTCAGTGGACAAAGCTCCATGAGTAAGAACTCTGTGTGTGTGTGTGTGTGTGTGTGTGTGTGTGTGTGTGTGTGTGTGTGTGTGTGTGTGTGTGTGTGTGTGTGTGTGTGTGTGTGTGTGTGTGTGTGTGTGTGTGTGTGCGTGTGTGTGTGTGGTACAGTACACATTAAGCGCGACACAAGGGGGCACTGTCATTACATCTCTCTGGCAACATTCTTATACAGACTTAACCCCTTATCAAACCTGCTGTGTCAGCTAGTGTACATCTCATCATCATTGTTATGATCTGAACTCCCAAGTTATAGCTCCGTGTCACAACCACACCTACTCCCATTGGAGGGTTCAGAGATGACATGTGACATCATCTGGGCCTATCTGGTGAAAGCTTCTTCTCACGTTGTGACTGACCATGATCTTACCCTGGCATGTGTTCTGACAACTTGCCTAGTTAAATAAGGTTAAAAAAAGATAGAAGTTGTCTGAACACATGTATAATTATTCTGTCTGTCTCTCGTGTCTTGAGGTTAGAGTTAGACTAAGGTCTGTGAGGGCTGGGTTGATGTTTGTTAGTTAGTTAATGAGAGAGAGTGTCCCTTGTTGACTGGTGTTGGCCTGGGCCCCTAGGGCCGGAGAGGCTGAGGCACAAGCTAATTATTAAATAGGAAGGCTTTTCTCTCTGCTTCCTACACTCATCATTACAGATCAGACATCCAGAGAGACATCTATGGGTAGACAGCAGCACGTTATATACACACTGGCTACAAGTGATAGGCTGTTACTAATGTGTATTCACACATACTCTGGCTTTGTGTGAATAGATGAGTACATCTAACTCTCTCATTTAAAATAAATAGATTTTCACTTGCTCAGTTTATATCAGTCAGAATATATCTATTTGGATGATATGAAATGTATATCTGTGGTTTGACCGTATGTGGTCCTTGCATTGTGTGTTCCAGGTGGTCAGACGGTCAGCACCACAGACTCGTCAGCCAGTAACAGAGAGAGTGTTAAGTCTGAGGATGGAGATGACGAGGAGCCTCCCTACAGAGGGCCCTTCTGTGGCAGAGCGCGAGTACACACTGACTTTACCCCTAGCCCCTACGATTCCGATTCCCTCAAACTAAAGGTAACATACACTTACTGACCTCCACACGTATAAACACACAGTCCCTACGGTACTAACTCTCTCAAATGAAGGGCAACACACAGACACTTATTGACTCATAAGCACAACCCTGAATTCTATACACCCTCAACACACCGTATTCACACACACACACACACACACACACACACACACACACACACACACACACACACACACACACACTTGATGGCTGATAGTTTTAGCGTTTTCTCATGTGAATGTGTTTTGTGTCTTCCAGAAAGGGGATGTGATCGACATCATCAGTAAGCCACCCATGGGGACGTGGATGGGCCTGCTCAATAACAAGGTGGGCACCTTTAAGTTCATCTATGTGGACGTGCTGAGTGAGGAGGAGGAGAAGCCCAAGAGACCCGTGAGGAGAAGGAGGAAGGGCAGACCTCCCAAACCCACCTCTGTAGAAGAGCTGCTGGAACGCATCAACCTCAAGGTACACACTGGACACACACTCCTTTACACACCCGCACGCGGGCGCACAAACACACATGCATTTATTTAACACACTCACAAACATGCACACGAACACACATACACACAACTCTATACAAACCTCACACACCAATGCTAAGGTGTTCTGTACAAGGTGAATAGCAGTCCTGCAACTTCCCTTCTACAGTCAGAATCACATCCTAGCCATCTAAAAAAATACACCCTGCCGCTTCTGTCAACCACCCAGCCTAGGCAACTCAGCCTCCCCAGGGAGAAGCACCGTAGGTGGGCTGTTTCTGGATGAGCCCAGCCTGATGAAGCTCTAACATGACAGATTACAGACTAGGCTATGTCCCTGGCTCTCCCCTACTCAAGGACATAAGTAACATAACGGTACATTATCATTGCCTGGGCAGAGCAGAGACTATATTACAGGGTTGAAGACCTCCCATAAGTCTACTACTATCCTACTATATACAGTACATGTGCATCAAGGTACACATGTCATCTCCGTCGTCACATACGTAGTTGTGAGTTCGGGGAGTGGGAGAGCAGACTAAACACACGACCTCCTAAACCCACCATTAACAACTGGTGACCATGTGAAGACATTATACTGAGACTGTTCCACCTTGTTCTGTTTCTGTTTCATGTCACGCTCTGGATAAATGAGTGTTTTTGGCAAGTATTTATTTAGATTTCTCTTTTGTTTATTTAAAAGGAGAACTAGGGAAAAGGTTTGTCCAGATTTGGTTAGCGAGTTCAGATACATTTACTGATGCAGGTTTACTGGTGATTGAATCAAGGATACAGTATGTACACCTTAAAGTGACAAGAAAAAGCTGACTAACAAAAGTAAGAAGAGTAAGACGCCGTAATAACCTTGCTGACTAATTCTACATAAAACAGAGCTCATTGTGGTCAGGGCGTTGCTAAAAACACAACGACAAAGTGGAGTGCGCTTCGGAGTAGCCATCTTTTTTATATTTTGATCTATGTTTTCTCTTTTGAAATCTTCCATTTCAACTTGATTGTAGGGGTGTCTTGTAGCAAATGTGCTGTTACCTTTAAATTTGCTTTTACCTTCAAATATGCTTTTACCTTCAAATATGCTAGGATGTTACATGAAAGACCTTCAAATGAGAAGGTTGTGTAGAGTAGTGGTCTTTGGTTTTGTCTCATCCTTCTTTATCTTAGCAGAAATAGAGCTGAAAGTCAGTTTTAGCTAAGGACGGAAGTCTCCGTGGTTACAGTGGTGACATGCAGTCTGTGTGTATTCTACCCTTTAGATGTGTGGGTTGGACAAAACTTTAGACTGAAACAGTTTCCACAATCTCCTTGTTGAAAGGGCTGAGATGTTAACTTTAGCTGTGCCTGTTCCGAAACACACAGAGGGTGTAGTGTGATATTTTAGACCGTGATTTCTGGTGTCCTCCCACCAAGAGATAACACCACAGGGTGTAATGACTAGCTTTGTGCTCTTGTTAAATTGTGTGTGTATCCTCCTTGTCGCCTGTGGTGAAAGGTGTGGTAGAGAATCTCCTCTACCTCATCCCTCTCTTTCCCACCCTTCCCAACTCTTCCCTCCTTTTCTGTAGCCACATTGGTCAATTTATTTTACCTCATTGTGTATGTTTTTGCAAGATTAACATTTTGCCCATGTCTTTGAAAACTGGTGCTAGGCCATTTTATCTGTTTAGCTTATAACAGTTACAGTCACGCAAGGGGTAGAAAAAATCTATCTGTAATCAGTTGTAAAGAACATGAGATAACCAGAGCCTCTCCTCTCCCCTCTCCTCTTCTTTTTAATCGCCTCTCCTCCAGGAGCACATGCCTACCTTCCTGTTTAACGGTTATGAGGACCTGGACACCTTCAAGCTGCTGGAGGGGGAGGATCTAGATGAGCTCAACATCAAAGACCCTCAACACAGAGCTGTGCTGCTCACCGCTGTGGAGCTACTGCAGGAGTATGACAGTGAGTACACACACACACACACACACACATGAACTCACGTGCGCACGCACGCACACACTCATACAAACCTTTCACTCTGTCTGTTTGACTGCATTGTCTCTATGATTCCTACACTACATTGTTGTGTAAGTTTCTGTATATCTGACTATATGGTTTCTGTGTGTTGTGTGTGTCTGTAGGCAGCAGCGACCCTGAGCGGAGCGGCCTGTCAGGCTCTCAGGAGAAGCTGCTATCAGAGGGCCACCTCCTGGTGGGCGACTCACCACGTGACTCTGGCTGCTATGAGAGCAATGAGAACCTGGAGAATGGTAATGACTAGCCTAGCATAGCTTCCCGATAATGGGATTAGCCTGGTGTTAGCCTAGCCTGGGCCTAGTCTAGCACTACAGTGACTGTGACTCCTATGATTCCTCTTCCACCTACTCTGCCATGCTATGCTTCTGCATTCTAACATGAACCATCCGTCATCACTCTCCATTGGACCAAGGCCAGCCAATCAAACCTCTTTATCCGCCATGTCTGTCTCCTAGCTCCACCCACTTCACACCCCTACTCACCTCCGCCCCACCTACCTGCGTAGTTTATTTTTCTCATTGTCACTCCACTCTCTCTTTCCACTGCTCTCTCCATCTCCAGGCTGTCTCTTCACACCCCCACTCACCTCCACCCCACCTAGCTGCGTAGTGTCGTAGTGAGGGGAGTGATGCATCCCCCATCTCGTTTTTTCTGTTTATTTTTCTCATTGTCACTCCACTCTCTCTTTCCACTGCTCTCTCCATCTCCAGGCTGTCTCTGTCTTCACTGCAGAAGCCCTATCCTAGGGGACAAGACTCTGACCCCCAGGCCTAGATCACTAGTCTACCCTACAATGAGGCCCTATGTACAAAGGGAACAACACCCCACATCTCAAATGCACCCAACTACTCTGGTCAACTCAATCCCAGTGCCGATGTTCCTCCCATCTCACAATGGACAGAGAACCCCTACTCCTCATCCTCCGCCCCAGGAGGTTGAGTGGTTGCTGGGAGACCAGTCCGATTATGACACGATGAGAGAGTGTTTCTTTTGAAAGGTGTTATTGTAAAAGCGGAGATCTTGTAAAGTATTAAGTCACTGCCCAATAATTGACTGTAGTATGGCTCTGTAGGTGGTGCGGGAGTGGACCGCTCTGCTTCCATTAGCCTAGTGCTGGCTCAATCTCTGTTCTACCTGCCATTTCAAGTCACTTAAAAAAATGACCATGTTACACAATGATCGTATGTGCCTAAACAACCCCCAAAAATCTTGGATTAAAATGTTTTTTTTTTAATGATAGTGGATATATATAAAAAAGCATATTTTCTAATTATGGAAGTGTATTTCAGATCTATATTTGTGAGAACGTTTAGTGTAAAGTTATAACTCCTTAAAAATACTTGTTTTGCTTTCCGCCTGAAGTTGAGCTATCTTCAATCTTAACTCAGACCTTTGCTTGAATCATTGACTTCTCTGTCTATGTTTTCTCTCTGTTCTGTTCTATGTGTGTGTGTCATAACTGTTCTAAAAGATGTGCAATCTGCTACAGTAGAAATTTGAGTTGTGGAATAAACCACTTCTTTGATTGAAGTTACCTTGGCCTGCTTGCTTCATTTCATGTCTCCTCTTTCTTTCTTCGTGTCTCTTTTTTCTCCATCTCAGTCGTTAACACTCCTCATTAGCTGCATAACATTCAGTGTACATTCTGCATTTTAATTTTGTTTTGTTTTAATTAATAAACTCTTCTTTCACTGTGCCTTTACTCAGTCGCTATGATAATCCAATCTGCATTATTCTGCCTCATAAATTCTCTACTACAGCCATACAGATGTAGGATCTTAATTTGATCAACCTGTTGCAGGAAAATTTCCTGCAATCCAGGACATTTTAAACTTCTTGTGGTTTAAAATGTACTGGGAAGTTTGTCAAAAATGTCCATCAATTACAATCCACATAATAATTCACATTTTCTGTTGACGCGGGATTATTTTCCTGCTGTAGCAAACTGGCTCAAATTAAGATTTTACATCTGTACCTGTCTTAACCATCCTCTTGCATGCATTAGGACTTTATATATACAGTACCAGTCAAAAGTGTGGACATGTCACGTTGTATAGTGATCGGAGACAGGTGCAGTAGCCACCCTTTGCCTTGATGATAGCTTTGCACACTCATGGCATTCTCATATAAAATATATTTTGATTTGTTTAACACTTTAACACTACCCTCTGTAGTGTCTTGTGGTCGAAGGCCGAGCAGTTGCCATACCAGGCAGTGATGCAACCAGTCAGGATGCTCTCGTTGGATGCAGCTCGATGCAGCTGTAGAACCTTTTGGGGATCTGAGGACCCATGCCAAATCTTTTCAGTCTCCTGAGAGGGAATAGGCGTTGTCGTGCCCTCTTCACAACTGTCTTGGTATGTTTGGACCATGATAGTTTGCTGGTGATGTGGACACCAAGGAACTTGAAGCTCTCAACCTGCTCCACTACAGCCACGTCGATGAGAATGGGGGCGTTCTCAGCACTCCTTTTCCTGTAGTCCACAATCATCTCCTTTGTCTTGATCACGTTGAGGGAGAGGTTGTTATCCTGGTACCACACTGCCAGGTCTCTGACCTCCTCCCTAAAAGCTGATGGTGTTGGGAGTCGTGCTCGGCCATGCAGTAATGGGTGAACAGATGCATTGTCATACTTGTTTCTCCGGACATTACAATGAGCTCAAAGAGAAAACTACAAATGTACCACTATCACAAAGAATCAGCATTACTCAATGTCTGTGTTTAAACATTGATTTATTTTGAAAAGCAGACATCTGACTTTGGGGTCAATATTTATTTATTATGCCCTGATAGCAAGTCCTAAATATCTATTAAACAAATGATTGGAAGCTAGCCTGAGATAGGGGATAGCTGGGCCAAATATCAGGCAACATTGTGGGTGAAATTGTCAGTAACAAGCACATTGAAACACCACATTAACTTCAATGACGTCAGACTGACTTCAATCTGCATCAATCTTTTAATGCTGTCCAAATTAGATAAATGACTGATTTGTGTATGATGTGTGTGATGTCATTTCACTATTCATTATTGCATGAGGCTTGCCATATGGTGTCTAGTGCTCTTTTACACACGTGTTCATGTTGTTCCAATAAGCCATGATGGTAAATTGGCCTCTAACCTCCTACTTTTATACCTGTGTCTGAAATTGTATTATGATAATAGCACCATCTGGATTGGAATAAGTCCTCCATAGAGCTGGGACGATAAACTGAAAATGATCATCACTGACCATCATGGACATTTTGTTGATATCGTTCATAGCGATGAATAACCTACAGGGTTATGAAATGTAAAGTTTGAAATTAAGAACTTTTGCTAATATGGGTGATTGTTAAAGGGATAGTTTGGGATTTTCCCCAGAGTCAGATAAACTCGTGGGTACCATTTTTATGTCTCTGCGTCCAGTATGAAGGAGGTAAGAGGTAGTATCGCCAGCTAATGCTAACTAGCTTAACGCAAAGACTGGAAGGTGTAGGGTTTTAATGTTAATATCAATAAATACTGTGGTGCACATTGTTATGAACATATCATTCTATATATCGTTATCATGATAATTCAGTCAATTACATTTTGCTATGGATTTTTGTCTATATCGCCCATCTCTAGTACTCCACATCTCCCCCACTTGGCAGTATTGCACACATAAGGCTATAATCACAAAAAATATACTTTTCTTGTTGTTGTTATTACTCTAGCTAGTTCACCGTAACGCATTCTAGTTTTGTCTTAGCTATGTCATACCCACATAAACATGTGGTGTAAGTAGAATATGCAGTATGACATATGGATTTATACTGTAACATGCATGTTGTCATGCTTTCTACTGACAGATAACCCATGACCCTGAGTCCAACTGTACTCTTAATCATGATCAACATTCTGATGTAAGGCCGTAGTGGGTCAGAGGCTGAACATTAGAAAAGGAACACTTCAGTGTCACTGCTGTAAAGCTCTATGTGTGAACGGGATTGTTTCAGATTCACATGTCCTCTTAGAGGAAGTTCACATTCACAGCTGATAGTGATAAATTAAAAATGCTGTACAAATGGCACAGAACCCATAGTGACATGAAACCCATTACATCCAATACATGCAGTAAGTACACCTTAGTACCAGTTCTCAGTTTTGTTATGTCCTTATCCAAAGTCTGTTTTAGTTCAAAGTCTGGGGATATGTTTATGCAACCATTCCCAGCTCTAAAATGAAGAGGGATATGTTTTACTGTGTTTCAGGCAAGACCAGGAAGACATCTCGCTCCAACCGCTCCTCTGCGGGCCTCCAGTCCCCAGACTACCCCACCCTGCCCATGACCCAGTCCACTGAGGCCCTGCAGCAGAGCAAACTGGAGCGCACAGCCAAGTTCACAAAGCACTTCTTCCTCAAGCCCACCCTGAGGGGCTTCAGCCTGCTGGGGCTGAGGAAGGGCCCCCGCCGGACCCGGACCCCCATGCCGGCCAGCCGCAGCTGTGAGGACCTGGACGGGTCCCCGGAGGCTACCGGTCCCCAGGCCTGGAAGAGATCCCACTCCCTCGGGGACCTCCACTGGGAGCAGGCCTTCGACCAGAAGAAGGACTACAGCCTGGAGCTCAAAACCGCTAAAGGTGTCTCCAAGTTGGGTAACAGCAGCAGGGTGAAGGGCCTCCAGGGTCATGGAGATGGGAGTTCATCACTGGCTCATAATGGAGGGAGTGCTGTGAGCCCTAAAGGGCGTTCTTACCAACCCCCTGTGCCCTTCCAGCTGCCCCTCAGACCCCCATGTCCCACCGCCCCGCTTCCCCAGCCCCAGGAGACCCTCCCCAACCCTCCTGAACCCCAGCTGAGGGAGAGGAGCATCCGGACTCACCCCAAAAAGCCCCCAGTGCCCCCACCCGTTCCAGTCAAGAAATCCAAGGAGCGCCTGGCCAATGGGATACGCCACCGCTCCCTTGTCCTTTCCTCCCCCACTCATTCCTATACCTCCACCCACTCTCATCCCCCCAGCCCTGTCATCAGCAGCCCCAGTGCTCCAGCCCTCCCCAGTAAGGCCTCCAGTACCCCTGCCTCCCCCTCTCCAGCCTCCCCTGCCTCCACCACCACCGGCTGTCCAGAGCCAGAGGAACCAGGCACCCCTCCAGCCGTGCCCCCTCCCTGGCTGTCTGACCTGCCCGAGACGGCCTGCCCTCAGGCTCAGATCCAGGGCGGTGGTGGCAAGATGGCGGTGGCCAGGAAGGTGTCCTATGCTAAAATGGCAGTCGATCTCCACAGTGTGCTGGAGCAGAGACTGGAGGCCGAGGGCATCGACCTCACAGAGGAACCCTACTCAGACAAAGTCAGTTACCACCACAGCCTGTATCTATGGTTATGTACCTGTTATTACTGTGTAGAATACACACACACACACCCATCCACCACAGCCTGCTTCTATGGTTATGTTCCTGTTATTACTGTGTAGAATACACACACACAACCTCCACATCCTCACTCACACTCACAGGCCAGTTTGCACAGCTAGGGGTTATACAGGACACACGTAGATGTGGGTATGCTTCTTTAAGACCATCTCACAACTAAAGAAATGAAAGAAACACAGAAACATAAAAAACAGTGCAGATTGGACCACTGGCCCACTCTGTGAGAGAGTACATTAGAAGTCAGTGTAGGAATCTACTAAAGGACACACTCCAGGTCAATAAATACATTATTAGAAGCATTAGAAGGTTGTGTTTTTGTCTCCTGGCCGTCAAGGCCTTTTGATTCTCCGTTTTGATTACTGCACTCAGACATAACAAGACTGTATCCTGTGTCCTGTCATATGGCTCTCGCTTCCTGTCAACAGTGGCAGTGGGTTGCTTTGGTATCCATACAGCAGAAAGAAAGATAGAAAGATAGAGAGAAAAAGAAAAAAGAGGGGGCAGAGAGAGAGAGAGAGAGCTAGACAATGAAGGGAAAATATTCTGTAGGAGGCTGAAGCTCAGTGAAGGCAGGTGGCTTGGGGTTATTAAACAGTCAGACACCGTGCCGGAGCCAGAGTCCAACACACACACACACGCAGACAGACAGACATGCAGACAGACACGCAGACAGACAGACATGCAGACAGACACGCAGACAGACAGATGTGCAGACAGACAGACATGCAGACAGACACACAGACAGACAGACGCGCAGACAGACAGACACGCAGACAGACAGACACGCAGACAGACACGCAGACAGACACGCAGACAGACAGACACACAGACAGACACGCAGACAGACAGACACGCAGACAGACAGGCAGACACACACGCAGACAGACATACATGCAGACAGACACGCAGACAGACAGACGTGCAGACAGACATGCAGACACACACGCAGACAGACAGACATGCAGACAGACACGCAGACAGACAGACGCGCAGGCAGACAGACACGCAGACAGACAGACACGCAGACAGACACGCAGACAGACATGCAGACAGACAGACACACAGACAGACACGCAGACAGACAGGCAGACAGGCAGACAGACAGACACACAGACAGACACGCAGACAGACAGACACGCAGACAGACAGGCAGACAGACAGACAGACAGACAGACACGCAGACAGACACGCAGACAGACACGCAGACAGACAGACACACAGACAGACACGCAGACAGACAGACACGCAGACAGACAGGCAGACACACACGCAGACAGACATACATGCAGACAGACACGCAGACAGACAGACGTGCAGACAGACATGCAGACACACACGCAGACAGACAGACATGCAGACAGACACGCAGACAGACAGACGCGCAGACAGACAGACACGCAGACAGACAGACACGCAGACAGACACGCAGACAGACAGACACACAGACAGACACGCAGACAGACAGGCAGACAGGCAGACAGACAGACACACAGACAGACATGCAGACAGACAGACACGCAGACAGACAGGCAGACAGACAGACAGACAGACAGACACGCAGACAGACAGACACGCAGACAGACAGACAGACAGGCAGACAGACAGACACGCAGACAGACAGACAGACACGCAGACAGACAGACAGACACGCAGACAGACAGACAGACACGCAGACAGACAGACAGACAGACAGACACGCAGACAGACAGACAGACAGACTACAGCACTGCACTGCACTGTACTGCTGGGTTTATATTAGTGAGGAATAATGCTGCAGTGCAGAGACACTGTCCAGTCACTAGGGGTGCCGTCTTCGGAGAAGGGCTTTGTTAGAGTCAGACAGGACACTTGGCTGTGGCTCTACATCTACATACACCCTCCATCTCTCTATTCCTTCACCCTGAGTGGCCTCCGGTCCAGTTTGGCTGGGTTGTCCTGGACTGGACATGACTCCAGGTGTCTGCAGCTTTTGACAGATAGAGAGTTTTAAAAGTTTTCCCCCACTGAATTCCCTTTTATTCTCTGTTCATGCATGACAACCATTGGCTAGTCTAGTCCAGCTATGACATGTTATGGGATCTCCCGCATCGTTTGCTTGTCTCTGTAACTGAGCTTATCTCCCAGCCAATGGGCTCGTCAGTTGGCCAGTGTTTTGACTCGTTATTTCACATTATTAGTCTACTTCAATCCTTCATGAACAGACAGAAACTGGGCCTCTCCAGACTCATAATGTTTAAATGAGCAAATAAAGTGAGAGAGCTAGCTCCTACATCAGCCCCTGGTGTCTGAGCTGTTCGAAAACATTCCGTTCTTGTAGAGACTTAGGTTGACAAACTGTGACCGTAGTCAATAAAAGTGCACAGTACAGTCTGCATTTTGTGTTTAGATCTGTGACTTTATGGTGTTGACTGGGACCGACAGACATTTCTATTTAAACGGAGCGAGGAGTCACTATGGTTTCTGATTGGCTTGTCTAATCTGGGCGTAGGCTGTGGGGGAGAGAATTCCACTAGCCCTTTGAAATATGGGCTTAAGTTTTCTCTGCCTAGCATCCCAGATTTATTACAGATTTACTTCAGGTCATGGTTACTTAGG
Organism: Oncorhynchus clarkii lewisi; assembly: GCF_045791955.1. Taxonomy (NCBI): domain Eukaryota; kingdom Metazoa; phylum Chordata; class Actinopteri; order Salmoniformes; family Salmonidae; genus Oncorhynchus; species Oncorhynchus clarkii. The sequence continues at coordinate 73,659,396 of NC_092150.1, forward strand.
GTTTTCATGGTTGGGGTTTTAGTATCAGTATTGAGTTGTCGTGCCCACAGGGATAGGGTATCTATCAATGGAAACCACTTCTCCTAATGTGCATGAGTTTTCATGCCAACATTTTTCAAGTGTGTATGCGTGTGCGCGTGTTTGTTTGTGTGTATGCATTTGTCTGTGTCCCTCTCCTACTCTCCCCACTCATCCATAGTCTCTCTCTCTCCATTTCTCTCTCCCTCCAGCATGGTCGGTGTGGTATCCCTCAGCCCCTGATGCAGCGCTACAGTGAGGACTTGGAGCAGCCAGTGAAGGATGTGGCCTCCAACATGGACCAGGTTCGCGTCAAGCAGCTCCGTAAGCAGCACCGCATGGCTGTGAGTACTTTATGGGACAGATTCAATAAGCATTTACATGGTCTTCAAATCAAAGTCAATTTGTCACATGCGCCGAATACAACACGTGTAGACCTTACAGTGAAATGCTGAATACAACACGTGTAGACCTCACAGTGAAATGCTTACTTACAAGCAGTTAACCAACAATGCAGTGTTAAGAAAATACCTACAAAAGTCGACCAGGGCAAAGTTAGCACCTGTTCTTTTCCTCTAATGATATGTTTAATACATGCTTGTACTGTAGTGGGCTAAATCAGAGTGTTTCTTGGTAGTCTTAAACAAATATGGTTCTAAGAAGACACCTGTACCAAATCGATTCACATGTTATTGGTCACATACACATATTTAGCAGATGTTATTGCAGGTGTAGTGAAATGCTTGTGTTTTTTGCTCCAACAGTGCAGTAGCATCTAACAATTCACAACAATACACTCACATCTAAAAGTAAAAGAATGGAATTAAGAAATATATAAATAATGTCGGAGTGGCATTGACTAGAATACAGTAGAATAGAGTATGTACATATGAAATGAGTAAAACGGTATGTGAACATTATTAGATATAGAGATATAGAATTGAAATGTATTACATTTTGAGTTTGCATCCCGATATTACACTTAATATACGGAAAGTATTCAGACCCCTTCCTTTTTTCCACATTATGTTACTTTACAGCCTTATTCTGAAATCGATTAAATACAATTAAAATAAATAAATAAATATTCATCAATATACACACAGCACCCCATAAGGACAAAGCGAAAACAGGTTTTTAGAAATTTTTGTAAATTGATTAAACATTTTTTTTTAAAGCATAAGTATTCAGACCCTTTGCTATGAGACTCTAAATTGAGCTCAGGTGCATCCTGTTTTTATTGATCATCCTTGAGATGTTTCTTCAACTTGTTTGGAGTCCACCTGTGGTAAATTAAATTCATTGGACATGATTTGGAAAGGCACACACCTGTCTGTATAAGGTCCTACAGTTGACAGTGCATGTCAGAGTAAAAAACAAGCCATGAGGTTGAAGGAATTGTCCGTAGAGCTCCGAGACAGGATTGTGTTGAGATCTGGGGAAGGGTACCAACACATTTCTGCAGCATTGAAGATCCCCAAGAACACAGTGGCCATCATTCTTAAATGGAAGAAGTTTAGAACCACCAAGACTCTTCCTAGAGCCACCCGGCCAAACTGAGCAATCGGGGGAGAAGGGCCTTGGTCAGGGAGGTGACCAAGAACCCGATGGTCACTCTGACAGAGCTCCAGAGTTCCTCTGTGGAGATGGGAGAGTCTTCCAGAAGGACAGCCATCTGTGCAGTACTCCACCAATCAGGCCTTTATGGTAGAGTGGCCAAACTGAAGCCTCTCCTCAGTAAATTACTGCCAACTTGGAGTTTGCCAAAAGGCAACTAAAGGACTCTCAGACCATGAGAAACAAGACTCACTATTTTTGTAAATTTGCAAAAAATTCTAAAAGTCTGTTTTTGCCTTGTCATTATGGGGTATTGTGTGTAGATTTATGAGAGGGAAAAACTATTTAATCCATATTAGAATACGGCTGTAATTTGACAAAATGTGGAAAAGGTCAAGGGGTCTGAATACTTTTCCAATGCACTGTATATCACAGAAGACTGAAATATAATAAAACTGTTTGACATAGAAACACCAGATTTTCTGAGTGTGTTTTTATTTATTTATCAATTATAAAATTATAAAAAATATTAATAACATTGCACCCATGAGGCCACTAGAGGGCGATTTGATCATTTGACTGTAGGAAAGGTTACTATGGTGTCATTGCTATGTTTTATGTATATTTATGTATTATTATTACACAAAATTCCTAAATGTTTTTCCCGGTATTCCTCAGATCCCGTTTGGAGGTTTGACAGAGATGTGCAGGAAGCCACTCTCCCCAGGTCACGTGAGCACCGTCTCTGATTGGCTCGTGTCCATCGGCCTACCCATGTACGCCACACCGATGGCAGCTGCAGGATATGACACGTTGGGACGTGTGTCCTCTCTCACAGAGAGCGGTGTGTGGGAAGCGGGGGTGCGGGACGAGAGGCACGTCCGTAGACTTGTGAGCGAGGCCCGATTGGTCAGTGCACACAGAGACGGACAGTCGTAACCGTGACAGTGGAGCCCATGCAGGTGTAACTGAGACAGTTGAACGGCTACGGCACAGTTGAGACTAAAGCACAGTTGAGACTAAAGCACAGTTGCAAATAAATGCAGAACTGAATAACTGTGAACGTGACCACAGCACAGCTTCCAGCACCTATTGAGACTTTTGACTGGACTACGGAGTGCGGGTGGTTTGCAGAAACCTGTTCTTAGGCCCCCGTCTTTATCAATCTATCTCTCTCTCTTTATATTCCTCTCTTTCAGATGTTTACGGTGAGATTGTTCCGACTGCCGAGAACAGTTATCAGATGCCTTTAAAACTGACTGTTCCCTTCTGAAACATCCCCCCCAGTCTTAAAATACTGAGAACTGCCTTTGAGGAAATTAGCAAACTTTTCTTACTCTTTTTTTGACTCTCCTTTTAAAGACTAAATGATGTTTTTTTCTGTTTTTCAGAAGTGCTTGATTTGTATCTCTTGTGCAAAGAGAAAAGCACTAGAGAGTAGTGAGAGGATGTAGCTTGGCCAAAGCAATTTCTTTCAATGTGCAGATTTCACCTTTGTTGTTAATCCCATTGCTAAATGCTACAGTAGATTGGAAAACATGGTTTATTGCAGATAACACAACAACAAAAAATAACACAAAACATGAAATAGGCAAACATTGCTGTTATATTAAGATTTAAAATCCTTATTTTCTATCATGCTATAGTGTTTTTGTAATATACTGTACCATATATTTTAATTTCAAGGTGTTTTTACAGTATGTGTTCAATAAGTATTGTGTGTCTGCTTTGTGGAATGTCAAAGTCTGAATGTCAGTCATTGTAAGTATAAACAGTCAGACAGATCTCGACATGAGTTTATACAGTATTTCAGATTATATTGCAGATTTCTTGGTTGCATGTAATCCTCCAATATGTAGGTCCTTACAACAACACTATCTACACAGTACCGCTCTAATAATCTTCCATGGGAGATCAGCTTTTCTTTGCAGACAATATCGTCTCCATATATCTATCCAGGCGGATTTTAAGTTGCCTTACCATTATGTAAAAAAACAATTAGATGAATACGTATTCATGTACTCAGCATTATAAATACAGCAGGCATTTCAAACCCCATCTTTGACTAAGGCTTGATTCCTCAAAGCCTTACCGGGCCAATACGTTTTGAATGTGCTTGTAATGACAGTGATTGTTAGTAGAAGACACACACACATGCACACACACGCTAGCAGCCACATAGCTCTGTCGGTAGTGTCCTTGCTGTTCTTGTTAAGCACAGATGTTGATCCACATGAAGTCTAATTTAAACACAGTGTTCCATGTTCAACAGCCAGCCATAGACCAGCTCAGTACTGCAGACCACAGAGACAGACTGAGACATGATGTAGATGATCCACTCAGAAGGAAGGGCAAAGAGGAGTGCTACAGCTGTTCCACAGAGACCCAGCTAACAGCTGGTTTATCATGTCCGTCTGAGCCTCTCTTGGAAGAACAAGAATAAGAACAAGAACAAGAAGGGGGGTGTCTTAGAGAGAGACACAGTCAGGGAGTACAGATGAGAATGTGAATGTACTGAATCTCCATTCACTGACCAGCAGACCAGACCTGTGAGTCCCTAGCAGTGGATTCCTAGTCCAAGACCGGTGTGAGTGGAACCATCTACGTAATGTCATTCTAGTTATGTGAAGTACTACATATTGCAAACAAAATTCAAGTCTTATCCCTTGTCTCGGGTTTCAAAATACAAGTTTGCAGAGTGGTGTAACACAGAGGTGCTTTTGCAGTGGACACTCGATAGAAGTTTGATGCCTTTTTCTCTTCAATCATAGTGGTGCTCCAGGTTAGCCTGGGAGACACTTGTAGGGGGAGTTTTTAAAGAAACAAAAATACCTAAAATTTAAGATGTAAAAAATACTGTCACTGTAAAATGCACTTTAGAAAGTAAATAAAAAATGTTTAAGCAAAATTGGCTAAATGTTCTTTACGTCTGTTAGCAGACATTTGTTTTCAGGTAATGTAAAGGGTTTGATTGAATGGGTTATACTGGTATTTAGTTATCTTAGTATAGTTCCCAATGCCAAGTCAATGTACAAATGTAATTAATAATAATTCATGAATTAACCTGTTCCAATGACTTAACTTCCAATTTACTTTTGCAGTCTTACAGAAAACGTAATTACATATATGAAATGGTTAACAAGAGTTGCACATTCTGTATATGTAATTGGTATTTAAATAACTTATTTTGGGGCTTTTCATATCAACTGTAATTACTATACAAATAGCAATACCTTCCTGCAAATTGCATTAGCCAGTGAAAAGCTACAGTGTTTATTGTAAAATATAAGTGTACAAATGATTTAATCTGGTTTCAACTAGCTAATGATTGTCTATAAAGATATTATTGTGTATTGAAACAAAAAATGATGTCTAACTATTTGTCATTCTGAAATATAATAAAAACGCTATCGCCATCCTCTGTGTTTACACACACACACACACACACACACACACGACGCACAAACTCACCACTTCTGTCTGATGCGAGGTGTGGGCAGTGAGAGTTATTGGACTATTTGACTACTGTGGTTAACACCTAAAACCTGCACCACATGTTGTTCTGTGATTGCTGAATTTCTTATATTAATCTTCATTTTATGTGCGGATAATAAGCCTCAGTATACAATAACAGGCATTGCATTACCAGACTGGATTTTATTAAAACTCTGGATCCCAACACAGGATCAGTCTGCTGAATAAGAGCAGAGGCTGATTTCATTTCTCTGCGGTTTGGAGAGGGAAGAACAATCTGATTTACTTTTGACCCAAGGCTCCCTGGCATGGATGTCTGCTTGGTGCAATGAGTTCATGCCCTTTTCATAAGTGTGTAGGGTGGGGGGCGGGGGTTGCAGTGTGTGTGTGTGTGTGTGTGTGTGTGTGTGTGTGTGTGTGTGTGTTTGGGGTGGGGTGGGAGTGCAATCAGTGTCTGCCTGGCATAATTCATGAATCCCCTATCCAGCAAGTTTTCCCATGTAGCTCCCAATCAGGGGTTTGAAATAGAATGCATTCTGTTGTGTGTAGTTGTGCCTGGCTTGGAACGACACTGTTCCTGTCCCAAGCAAACAGGTTCCAGAACACATTTAACTCCCCCGTTAACCATAGCCATGGGAAGCAGAGGTGCTGAGGGTGTTAGGGGTGCTGAGGGATAAAATAAAAGTATAAGAAATTATAAAAAGTTTCCACAAAATTTGTGAACTAGGCCTTTATTACTCCTGTATGAGCGGAGACCCCCAACGCAAAACATTTTCTTGCGGCCAAGCCGTTTCCATTGGCCTTTCAAATTAGGGCCAAATTCTAACTGCCCACCAAGGCCAGCCCAACCCGGGTTGAATTTAAATGCCAATGAAAACAAGGTTTTAGTCTTTATAAACATAGAAATAGAATGAGATTCTAGATCTGTGTTTATACCCATGCTTTTTATGGCTTTGGTTAGACTGTTTCAAATAGAGACCATTGCTATGACTACAATACAGCTGCTATCACTAAAAGTGAGTTAGAGGACCAATATACAGTAAGTGACTGTCTACGTCTGTCACCAGAATGCGAACGTTATTGTATAGGATACGGTCTCATTGTACTATCTCAATCTGGGTCCAGCTGTTCTATGATTGCCACCAGAAGATTGTTGTATCTGGTCACGTGGTCGGAGAAAGCTGTGGTCAGTTAGAGGGAGAGATTTACGACCGGTTGTTGTGGCTTTACATTCCTCCTGTCTCCTTACTGCAGGCCTGAGGGGTAGAGGGAGTAGAGAGACACTAAAAAGGGAATGTTTACACACTCACACCTACACTTGGAAGGGTGAAGGTTGGCGGTCCACTCACTAGTTGTTTTGACTAAGTGGGCTTGCATCCCCTTAGGTAATTCAAATGTAGGCCTAATTAGCGCCTTACTCCTTATTTACCATAGCAAATGACCATCCTGACTCTGAGCATGGCTGAGGCATTCCTTTCAATCACCATCCGCATGGAAAGAGAGTGAGGCTGTATTGTAGCCCACACACCACCCACTTTCCTCACTTACATGATGTAGCCTATACTTGTACCTATACCATAGGTATGGCATTCTTTCATAGGCTGCCTTACATACGACTTCATAATACTGTGTTGCCTGTTTGTGCCAACTACGTAGAATATACCTTAAATCACACACAACAGACTTTTTTAACCTTCAAACCCAACCAGTGCCTTAACTTTGATTTTCTTATGCCACTTAGCACCAATTTGTGGTTATACTTTTTTCCTTTTGCATTTACAGTAATATTCCCCACCAAGAGCACCTTTGGTTGTTTTGGAATAGGCTACCTGCTAGCACTCTTTCTACTTATTTTATGTAGAGTAGCCTATATGTCCTAACTCTTAATGTGTATTAATGTCATGTCCTAATTGCTAAGAACGAAACTGTCAAATGAAAAACCTGTCTTGACAGAATGACAGAAGGCCCACATGACCTATGTAGTCTGTTGCTGTACACGCGGTGACGCTGTTTTGCACCTAGACTCATAGAAAATATCTGCAGAATTTTTTTCTTCCACATTCAGTAATCTGACACCGCAGCTGGCTCAAAACATCTAAACCGAAGGATGAACCCACAACTTCATTGGCAGAAATAGTCCGAGAGAAGAGACGAGAGAGACCGAACGGAGACGAAAACCGAGTGCGCAAATAACTCGTGGCGGCGGCGGGTGCCTGCGTTTCCTAATAGGTGTCCGTTTCAAATAATATCAAAGCAAGAAGTTTCACTTTCCACAGGCGGATGGGTGACTATCGCTCTCGGCGGCGCTTTGTGAGGAGGAGATGATGAAGAATTTCAGCAACAGTCCCCTTCACAATAACCAGACTCCAAACCACATTAGAGATTGGAACAACAAAAAGTTCGGTTTTCTCTCGGCGGTTCTGTTACGTTTTTCCCTGCGAGGTTATGGTTTTTGCATGGCTAGTCTATTCATCTTCTGTTTTGGGTCTCTGTTTTACCAGTTGAACGGAGGACCCCCCAACATTCTACTGGACATCCGACAGTATCTCGGTAAGAACTTATTATTGAACGAATTTATCTTCTGGTGGTGGTGATCGCTTTTGAGTAGCCTAGAGTTTCGCAACATTACCAACGTGTACAATTAGTAGGCTACACGGCTCTTTGAGGACGTGTAACGGCAAGTTTACTGTTGCATACTGTTACCACCCTCAATGCATTATCCTTTTCTTGTACTGCCCGGTTCGGGCCAATGGGTCCTCAAAGAGGACCCACTTTTTATTAATGACCCAGGGACAGCGCAAATTTAGAGATGGCAGATTTACAATTTTTATTTTTTTATATTTTATTTCCAATAGTAAATCCATGTGATAATGTTTCTTCATATAAAGCTGGATACATTGTGCCATAGATATTGTCACATACTCACATTGATTGATTCCAATTGTTGAAGGAAGAGACAGTTTAATTTGTGTGAGCACTCAAAGTAGTGTTATCTGGAGCCTAATGACAGTGCTTCTTTGGTTGAGCAGTTGAGGGATATATTATTGTAATCTAACCCCGAAAACTGTAAAGATGAATGCTATGTTACCTTGGTGTTTCTCGAAACGGGCAGAAGCGCCCTGTGGACTGTCACATAGCGGCCCAGACGTGACACTTTGCTGAGTGACACATAACGCAGCAGGTAAAAGTGAATTTATGCTTGATCGGAAAATGTGATCGGAAGCTTTGTATGGCGATTGTGACGGAATGGCGGAGCCTCCGGAGGCATGAAGGGGCCAAATCAGGCTTCATACCGCTTCGCCGTGCATCTCTCAAATGTTGTAACAATGTGCAGGGCTCTGTATAGCTCCACATTGACAGGATCGGTTGACGGTATGTGATTGGTCACAGTAAATGCTGTACAGCCACTTCCAACCCAGACAGACCAGGCCTTTAGCTCTGTATTCAGATACCCATCAAAAGTCAATGATTCAGTCACTCCTTATCTGCTTCATCAGTATTCAACCATCAGTCATTTCTTACCAACAAAATGTTAATAACTTAATGTGCCCCATGGTCAGTGTTTCTCAAGTGTTAGATAAATGTTATCATCTTCTCATGGTCACTTGAGGCCTGTTCATTCTCTGTACAGCACCAGCCTCAGGTCCTGAGGTGATTTCATATCAGCAGATCACACACCTGGAACCGGCACACCAGTTGCCAGGAAGTGTGTGTGAATGTGGATTTGTTCTGTACTACACTTGTGTTCTGTTCTTACAGGGAGATTGTGTTCTTTAGAATGTGATAAACTGGTAAATCTGGAAAATAACTAGAGTCACTCACCACACATTCACTGATCCCCCCATGAGTGAATGAGTGAGTGATTGAGTGAAGGAAAAAGACACACACACACACACACACACACACACACACACACAGTAAAATGAAGGAAGGACTGTAATGTGGATGAGGACTGACTGGTTCAGGATTTCTGCTGCCACCATGGCGCATCGGTCAGAATGCAATAAGGAATTTATGCCTTTGTAACTTTCAAACTCATTATTAGTCACGATTAATTCAGGATTATCCGTAATCATGGTAGAATCCACATTAATGTAGAAGTGTTCAGAAACAATTCTATTTTTATTTACAATAAAAGGCACTCCAAAATTACTCAATAAATTATTTACCATTCATTTCTATTGGGCACAAAATCATCTGAAACAACCAAAACAAACGGCAAATGCATCCAACAAGTTTGTACAGTCACAGGCTTGATGTAGTCATTGTGTGTTAGGAATATGAGACCAAATACTGCACATATAAGTGAATTTGTCGTAATACTTTTGGTCCCCTAAAATGGTGCTGTAATTTCTAAACGGCTCACCCGATATAGATGAAAATACCCTCCAATTAAAACTCATAGTCATTGTATCATTATAAATACAAAGTTCTGGGCTTCAGAGCCAAAACAACAAAAAGTGCCACTGTTCCAAAACTTTTGGAGTTCACTGTAAGCAGTCCTACCTAGGGGCCTGTCAGACACTGGGGCTACTATAAGGGGCTTCCAGGAGTAGGGGAAGCATTATGTAACGGTGACATAACTACACCATATCATCACTACTGCATTGGGGGAAGAGTTACCACTTACTAGGGAATCTGTATCAATCCGTTCCAAATACTGCATATTAAACTCTAGGACCCCCTGACATTGTCTTCTTCCCTCATACCTGCAGGTGGTGGAGATATATACATGAGGGGGAAAAGAAAAGGAGCGTAGAGAGGGAGGGACAGAGGGAGGTAGCATGGCCGAGATGGATGAAGAGAGCATGGGAACTAGTAGATTGTTTATGGAGCACTTTTGGATGGAACTGTAAGAGGTTCTTCTAGTTTTCTTTAAAGGTCCAATGCAGCCATTTTATATCTCAATATCAAATCATTTCTGGGTAACAATTAAGTACCTTACTGTGATTGTTTTCAATTAAAATGGTAAAATGCTCTTTGCTATTAAGCTATTTCTAAAGCAAGAATTTAGCTAGGACTATCTGGGAGTGGTCTGAGTGGGGAAAACTGAAAACTAGCTGTTTTTGGCACTCTTTCTTATTGGTTTATTAACTAATTTACTGCCTGGTGGTGTCACCAGGCAGACCAAAACTCCATCCCAACAAAACAGTCTGAAATGTCAGGCAGATATTTTTCAAACAGCTCTTACACTAAAAGGGCAATATCATATTTGTCACAGTATTATTCCAACCTCATAGTGTGGAAATACTGTATATATAAAACACAGGAAAATCATGTTTTTGACTGCACCAGGCCTTTAAGGTCACTCAACAATGGATGGCAGAATCTCATAGTATCTGTTTGCTTTTCTTACTCTCTGTCCCTCTTCTTTCATCTCTTTTCATCTCTCTTTCTCCCTCTCCTCCCTCACCGCTTCCCTCCCTCCCTCATCTTCCCGATCTGTCAGTGAGGGTGTGACAGATGTGATCAACAGAGCTAGGTGAGGTGAGGCACACTCCAAACACACCGAGGGGAAATCCAAAACCGCCGAGGCTAGTATATATTGAAAAAGTTGGAATAATGCGGTATTGTGTGGTTGTCCCTCAGTGTTCCAGAGTGATGGGCAGCCCAGGGCAGACCAGCTGGCTTTTATGTGAGACAGGCGATCAGGAGGATTTATTTACCTTCAGCCGCCAGTGTTACTTTTGGCTGAGGAGAGTGTGAGTGTGTTTTTCTCTTTGACTTATGCATTGGTAGGATTGGGTGTACTTGAGAGTGAGAGTGTCTGTATGTGTGTGTGGGGATGTGTGTCTCGCTCACTCACGCAGAGGTACTGTAGGAGGAACAGGCCCTGTTTTGTTTGGGCCGGTGGGGAGGTTGGTGTTTGAGGGTGTCACTCAACATGTCACTGTGGTAACTTGAACTGCTCGGGCGGGTAGGCCCTCCGACTCAGATTTACTGCCCCTTTCCACTCCGTTCCTTCTCATTAACACACACACACACACACACACACGCACTGAGCAGGGACCCAAAATCCCCCTTTAATTCAATTATTTCTGTGGGCCGTGCCAAGCAGCCACCATAGATCCGCTATCCAAAGGTGTGTGTGTGTTCGTGTGTGTGCGTATACATGTCGAGGGTCATTTGGAGCAGAAAATGAGTTGAGATTGAGATGTAATTTTTATGGATGATTGTTTGGGTAATTTGCTGAAGAACTGTACAGTTCACTCAGTGAAAGAGAAATGCAGGCTCTAAAAGTGTAGCATTAGAGTAATCGGAAGGCTACAGTGCTTTCACCCACCACTCATCTATCACACATGGAAACATCCTACCTGGCTCTTAGTTCAAATAGTACCTTTTTTTCTGAGTGTATAGTGAGACCATCTAGAATCTAAACAGTGCCACATAGGGTTCTACATGGAACCCAAAAGGGTTCTATGGGGACAGCCAAAGAACCCTTTTAGAACCATTTTTTTTGAAGAGCGTAGAGATGTTAATCTCAGCATCTGCAGATTGGACCAATTGTATTAATAGTCTTTGATATTCTCTGGCATCAGACCACCTGCCTGAGGAGCTGTGCCTGGAATTAAAACAGAGACAGAGAGGATAGAGGAGGATTCTTTTCTTTCTGTTTTCCTCCTCTTTCTCTCCTTTGAATGACTGCTTTATAAACAGCCAAGATACATTGGGTTCCAGGAATGTCCAGACAGTTGAAGATTCCAGTCTTACTATGTGCTTTTAACGACCCGACCTACAGATCAGACGATGTTTGTGTGTTTGTATGTGTGCATGCGTGTGACATGTGTAGTGTGTGTGTGTGCTTACGTACGTGCGTGCACATGCCTGAGTGTTTTTCTGTGTGTGTGCATATATATATATATATATATATATATATACTCACAAATAGGTGTGTGTGTGTGTGTGTGTGTGTGTGTGTGTACCATAGCCCAGGGACCATATAGTCCAGTTACATTGAAGCAGTGTGTATTATAATTTGCCTCCATTAATCATAAGAGCTGGGTGAGTTTACACTGTCAGAGTCTCACAAACTGTCTCAATGAGCAGTGCTCTGCTCAAAAGCTCTCTGTCACCCCTATATACCCTCACAGACCCTGGGTCCAGACGAATAAGCAGTGTTGACCAGAACGTACAGAGGGGTCTCCTTCTCCCTGACCCAGGCCTCTCAGAGCCACCAGAAAAAGTAATCAAGGGCAGAGGAGCCCTCTCTCTCTCTCCCCCTCCCTCCCTGCCGCTCCCTCCCTCAGTCTGCCCATAACAGGACAGGAAGAGAGAGACATTTTTAGGTGATTTCATATAAATCTATAGTTTGGCTGCCAACCAATTAGGATTAACACCTGCTAATATGACCAGCAATGTCACTCAACTGTGATGTGAACACCAGTAAAAACAGAGAGAAGGGAGAGAAAAGAGACACACCAACACGTCTAACTGAACACGGGTGATTAAAAGCATCACACTAGAGTGGACCCCACTGACACATGAGTGTCACACACACATACACACGTCACACTTTGCTGATTAGACTGACGTAACACAGTTTGACTTTCTTACACAGTGTGTGTGTTGTCGGCTACCCGCAACTTATTCTGACATTAAGTACACCAGGTCTCCTACGCACATAGTAATGCAACCACATAGACTTTATAATAGACATATAGGCAAGACAAACAAACACACGTGTAACACTAAGGAAGTTGTAGCCGATTTCCGCCACTTGGATTAAAGAGGTGAGGGAGTGTCCAGGGAGAAGGAGAGTCTAGGTGGAGTAAGGGCACTATACCTAGAACACTACATTCACGTCTTTACAGTTCCATACTTACTTAAAAACCACCGTCACCGTTCCCGTCTTCCCACGGTACGCCGACCTCGGCGTGGCAAAGGGGATCCCCTGAATGAACAAACGCTGCCTGCCTGATATACTGTGTTGACTTAATTAACAACTAGGCACACCTGGGACTGTCAGACCAATAAGGGAGCGTTCACAAGACATTCGACGGTTCTACCCCATTACATCTGCACTAATAGACATTGGCGCAATCGTTCCATATGCCCACTTTCAGCACTGGGGGCACACACACATGATCACTGTCAGAGACACACACACAAGCACACATTAGACAGACACAAGCAAGGAGCCTTGATGAGCCAGCCGGTCACTTAAGTGTGATTTTTGGCACTGACTTGGCCCTCTGCTCCACTCACACACCAGCAGGCCCATTCCACACTTCCTGTCTAAGGATATTAAAAACAACGGTCAGATTTTACTCATTCATATGTTATTCCCACAGACTGACAGATTTAGTGTTGGAGCCTCTTTAACTAGGGGAAGGGGTGCCATCCCATTGGAACAGTACCCAGGTGTCACACAGGTGTGAGGTTTCCATAGAAACGGAATGGCATAGAGGTCATTGGTTGGTTGAGTTGTTACTCACAACCTGAGAATGCATAGTACCAGGTTTCCAGTTGTGGACCAGTCTGGATTCTGTGTGAGGGTTGCCAGATAATGAGATTGTTAAAAAAAACTACTTTTCAAGAGGTCCAACCCAGTACCAGGAGACAGTGCCTTTTCACATCGGCTTGTTCTGTACATGTATATACGTAATACACAGCTGTGAATGTACAGCCAGGTCGTTTAAAATTTACGTCAGAATTGGATGTCAATGGGGGGGGTGGGTGGGTGGGTGGTGGTGGATGGGTGTAATCGCATGTCTCTGGATCAGAATGTTGTGTGTTCAATCCCAGTCATGGAAACAACATTTTTTATTTGTTTATTTTAACTTTATCCCAAACCTTTACCGTTAACTTAACCATTTGGAATGAGTGCCTAAAGTTAACCCTTAACTTCTATATTTGTTGTTTGGAGAAATGGAATGCTACGGAACAGCAGGAGCAACAGAAACACTTCAAAAAATGACGTTTGGAGCAACTTCAAAATTGGACTTTTGGAGAACGTGGATGAACGTTTAATTCTGCAGTGAGACTGTGAGAGCTTGTTGGAAAGTAAGCCGTTATGGTCTGGTATTGCATCCCGGTAAAATAAAATGAGTCGTTTACGTTCCAGTTTGCGCTGTGGTTTCGTCGAGAACACTTCCATTTTGCCAAGGCTGAGATGGGTGACCGAGACGCATGCAGACAACAGTTGAGGCATTAATTCAGGCGACAAGTGGAGGCCTAATGACAATGGCAGATTGCAGATTGTCATTATAATACACGTTGTGCTGTTTTGTAACTGATGTCTCTTTCCAGTCATCAAATTGTGCTGTTTTGATGCTGGAATTATTTTGGAAGTGGACGAACGTGGAAGTGCACATGTAGTTTACAGGAAGGGGTGCCTTTAGGGAGGGATGGTTTGACAATCAGATGAAAACATCATGACTGGTTGTGTTTATGCCACATTAAACATGTTAAAAGGGATAATATGTAATTCTATGATTACACCTAGACCATAAAACACTTTGGAGTCTCATACCGGTGAGATTGGCTGGTGATTTATAAAGATAAAGTAGTGTAGGGATTTGGCTCCTGTTGTGTACAGTTACATATTGATTATGGCATTAGAGATTAGATTGACTCGAATCCAAGGTTGTGTGTCAATATTTTAAAGTGGCTTCCTGAACCTGTCTCTTTTCTTTCATACTTATCTACACCAACCTGGCAGGTGAAACCAAGCCAAGCCAAGCTTCTTCTATATTGTTTTCACCCACTGTGTGCAGTCTATAGAGGAAGGAAAGGAGGCAGGATCACAGTATTGAGAGACAACCCAAGTGTATGTGCATCATTTCACCCACTCTCCTCCTAGCTGACACACTACACATACAGCACCCTGCCCAAATAGAAGCTTGTTTTAACTACAGTCTGTGGTAACTTCTCCTGCTTGAGAAAACAACAGGCGTCCTTCCCTACTGTGTTGGGCTGTGCTCTGTTTGTTTACCTGTTTCTTTTAACCCACATGCTGCCTCATTAACTGAGTTTAGGGGTCAATAAAGAGGGAATGTGTTTCACATGACCGGCATGCCTGCCAGAGAGACAGCCAGGTGTCAGGGTGATGCTCCCTCACCAAGTCTGTTTTTTTTGGTTGACTAATGGTTCAAATTGTTATACCATGGATCATTTAGTTATCAGATTTTTTATTTTAGGACCCCTGTAGGTATGTAAAAAAATATATTAAAAAATGATTCAATAAAATATTGAATTTGGCCTTCACTATTATAGCCCATAGAATCACATTGCATAACACATTCATAATGGCAAAACAGACAGTAAAAAAAATGCCATTAAGGAATAAGGTTTTGAAGTGTCTGTCCTATATCTAAGAGATATAACAAAGCTCAGTAAACGTATAAATCTTTTGGGACACATATCTACCCCCTTTTTTTGTTGGCACAAAATTGCTTCCATACTTCCATTCATTTTTTAAATGGGTACCCTGTTGCCTTCAGGCATAGAGTACAACGGAGAGGGCTCTTCTTGAGTGTCTCCCCTTTCCTTAGTCTGTAGCCCAAATGGTTCCGACGCTACAGACGTTTTCATGAGAAGACCGGTTTCCAGATGTCTCCTTGTCTGACAAACAGAGCTTTAGTTCTGCCACTTTCCACCAGAGATGCGGATGTTTTATGTTATTATGTTAATAAGATTGACAGTGCAAAGAGCACAAGAGAACTTAAAAAAGCAGGTTTTAACTCACTATTGAGTCTCTATTTATCTTGAAGGGAGACCATTTCTGAACAGCAAAGGTGGGAAGGGAGAGAGTGGGGGGAGGGGAGAAACCGTGAGACTCTGAGAGAGCAAAACAGAGGCAACGAAAAAAAACAACAGAGCCTCATATCTTTCACAGTTTCTAAAGTTCTCCATTACAATCATTAGCGATCACATAAACAAGGTCAGAATGTGAGTCACCTGGGAATAGAAATCACTTCCTGAAGTTTCCAGCAGCCTCCAAAATGGCACACTATTCCCTCTAATCCTGACATAGTTTACAACCAGAGTCGTGTAGGAGTAATGTTAGCTACATAGGGCTCTGAATAAAAGATGGTGGATGATGTAGGGAATAGGGTGCCAGATTTGCTCTATTATCCTGATGGTTCCTGAGTGGGGACAGACACACAGAACACTGTAGGCATGGGGATGGTCAAAATGACCACATAATAGCTACAATGCTACACTATCCAACAGAAACTCAGAAAACAAAGTAAGGTACCAGAAGTATGGTCATAGTGACCATTGTGAAGGTTAGGTTCAATGCTACAGTACCTCAAAACAACATTTAACAATAAGTGAACTTTACAAACAAACTTTGACAAACACAATGCTTTACAACTTTTTATAAACACGTATGAGCCCTTATAATGCCTTATTATGATAAATACAGTATAACATGTGATTTGCCTAGGCAACATTCATCCAACAGTCTCTGCAGCTGGTCTTTAGCCAGGACATGCTTATGATACGTTTTACAATTCTTTATGACTGCATCATAATGCATTATGTCTGTTGGCTTAAAGTAAAGTGTTACCTTTGCTAGCGATGTGGTGAGGACCAGGGTTTGATCTATTAGTGTGTGCAATATAGAATGACAGTGAAGAAACACAGCTGAACAACTCACACCACATCAATTTGTAACCCTGTAACAGACGCACACACGCACCCTTGTGCATGCACACACACACACACACACACACACACACAGTATTAACAGGAGCTTGTCAACTAATTCTCAGACTGTATCTCCAGCGCCGCAGTTCCCAACTCCCCTACCAGAGGAGCTCCACTCTTCTCTTCCGGGAGACTCTGTCGTAGGTCAGACCTCAAAGTCTGTCTGCCCTCCTCTCCCGTCTCCCCACTCGAAGGTGTGTCTGGCTGGGCAGAGCAGCAGATCAGCCCCCGGAGCTGGATGAGCTGGCGTCTAAAGGAGCGTCTGAAGATGTAGTAGATAAAAGGGTTGTAGGCCGTGGAGCCCTTAGCGAACAGGCAGGGCAGCAGGGAGACCAGCGGGGCCAGACTGGCCTTCCCCTGGAACATATACCAAAAGCTGAGCACCACGTAGGGAGACCAAGCCACGATGAACCCTGAGCTGATCAACACCGCCATCTGGGGAGGAGAGGAGAGGGGGAGGAGAGGGGGAGGAGAGGGGGAGGAGAGGATGAGAGGGGGAGGAGAGGAGGAGAGGAGAGGAGAGGAGGAGAGGGGGAGGAGAGAATGAGAGGAGAGGGGAAGGGGAGGAGAGGGGGAAGAGGAGAGGAGAGGGAAAGGAGAGGAGGAGGAGAAGGAGAGGAGAGGAGGAAGAGGGCAGAAGGATATGAGGAGAGGGGGAGGAGAGGATGAGAGGGGGAGGAGAGGATGAGAGGAGAGGGGAAGGGGAGGAGAGGGGGAAGAGGAGAGGAGAGGGAAAGGAGAGGAGGAGGAGAAGGAGAGGAGAGGAGGAAGAGGGCAGAAGGATATGAGGAGAGGGGGAGGAGAGGAAAGGAGAAGGAGAGCAGGAGATGAGGAGGAGGAGAGGGGAAGGAGAGGATGAGGAGAGGAGAGGGGGAGGAGAGGATTAGGAAAGGAGAGTTGAGGAGGAGGAGAAGGGAAGGAGAGGAGGAGGAGAGGGAGAGGAGGAGGAGAGGAGAGGGGGAGAAGAGGAGGAGGAGAGGATGAGAGGAGAGGAGGAGGAGAGGATGAGAGCAGAGGATAGGGGGAGGAGAGGATGAGAGGAGAGGGGAAGGAGAGGATGAGGAGAGGATTAGGAGAGGAGAGTTGAGGAGAGGAGAAGGGAAGGAGAGGAGGAGGAGAGGGGGGGAGAGGATGAGAGGAGAGGGGAAGGAGAGGAGAGGGAAAGGAGAGGAGGAGGTGAGGAGGAGGAGAAGAGAGGGGAAGGAGAGGAGAGGAGGAAGAGGGCAGAAGGATATGAGGAGAGGGGGAGGAGAGGAAAGGAAAGGAGAAGGAGAGCAGGAGATGAGGAGGAGGAGAGAGGAAGGAGAGGAGGAGGAGAGACATTTGTCTGTCAAGAACATACGATTAGACAGGGACTAAAGCGTTTCTTAATGATTAAGGCAGGTTTGAGGGTTTGAGGAGTCTAAGCTGATCCTAGGTCTGTGCCTGAGAGCAACTTTAACGAGGAAGAAAAGTGAAGACAAAGAGAAGAGAACTAGAGTGACTTTGACAGAGATTCCATGGTTCACACTGATCATCTTCCACATTTTTCACCAGGTGCCTGAGCTCACTGCTTTAGTCCTGTGTGCTATTGTGTTTGCCTTCTTCCCTTGTTCATAATCATCAAAGTGAAATGCTGTGCAGCATGTTGTGCTGTGCCTCAACCGCATGATTCGATAATTGGCATAATTTGCAGACCCAATTAAGGTTACTAATGATCTCTCTGGGGAGGGCATGGACCACTGCAATAACAATATAATACCATTGTAATAAGTCTGTTATAACACACGGGGCCATGATCATCCATTACTGCCTTGTGTTTTCAGTGTTAGGAAGGGAAACGCTTCAGACTGTTATTGCTGTGTAAGTTTTGATGAACAATGACGGACAGAACTCATGAAACTATGTGTGGAATTGTGTGACTGAATTGGTGGCCTGGCTACAGCTTGTACTGTAGGCCTCTTTTAAAAAGGCAACTGTTTTCAAATTTGACAGTGAATGAATACATAGACTCTGTTTTAGAGTGGCGCTCTTCAGCCACGGTACAGTATGTCAGCCACGGTACAGTATGTCAGCCACGGTACAGTATGTCAGCCACGGTACAGTATGTCAGCCACGGTACAGTATGTCAGCCACGGTACAGTATGTCAGCCACGGTACAGTATGTCAGCCACGGTACAGTATTTCGGCAAACTTTTCTTTGGGGTGATGAGAGTATTAGGTGTGGTATTTCTCTACTGCCAGATTCAGAACTCTCAACTCTTTCCAATTGTCAAAAACAGGCCTCCACAAAATACTCTGCTTCCTCCACACATGTAGGAGCAGGAAAATATTCAGAACAGTCAGAACTAACGCCATGAAAATATTTGTTTTTGAGGGTGTTTCATTCTAAAAACTAGCCCACAGCACCCGCAAGAAATGCTCTGGGCCTCATTCCTTCTGGAATAAACAGAACACCAGTGAATAAAACAATCATAGCATGTTTTTATGAACTAACAATTAGGTGGGTTACACTTGTCTGCAAAACCATTAAATATTGAGCCTGTTTTAGTGTTTTTTTCTCTCTCTCATTAAAATACTCTTTGTAGAGTCAGTGGTGAGGCCCAGATGGAGGTGTGGGTACTGGATAGAGTTTTGCCCCCAGACTGTGTGCTGTTGTCTGGGGTTGCCAGGGCACTGATGACGGCTGGTTGTGGTGGCTTTAATGGTAGTGGTGGTGGGTCAGAGAGTGGGTGGTGACGGGCCTGCGGTTACAGGGTGGGACCTGGCTGGCTGTGCCATCATCAGTCATAGCCTTAAGGAAACAGTCAGGGGTCTCCTGCTATGCTGAAAGGCCTTGACTATAGAGGAGGCTGTTGACGTGATCTTTGAACATTCAATATGGAACTTTACCCCATGATTTTGACATATTGGAACGTAACAAGTTATTTTGTTTTTAAATCATTCAAATTCTAATCTTAATTATCCCTGTGTAGTAACTAACGGAACCTATTTGTGATGTTTGGTTTGTTGACTTTGGCTGGCGTTTAAACGCGTCACATTCCTCTGTTTATAGCCATGAAACACCCACAACATGTTGAGTTGTTGTATCTCTCCTTAGGCTGCCACAGAGCCTAGGCCTGTCATCAAACACATGACCATGTCGCAAGCATTCGTCATCGAAGCCAAGTGCGGGGGGGGGGGGGGGGGGGGGGGGTCTGACTAGGCTATTTCTGATCAGTCTCCAGTCATCAGAAACATTCTAATTTCTATTTAAATGTCTTGTTAATTGAGAGCATCACCGCTGTACCTTGTTCTATGGGCTCTGCCTATCTTTATGCCCTGGCACAATAACCACAAACCCATCTGCTACACTCATTTAATGCCCATGAAAAAAAATATAGAGGTCTAAAATAGAACCTTAAATTTGCAGTAGGGCAGATAGAATAGAACCTTAAATTTGCAGTAGGGCAGATAGAATAGCGATGCCCAGCCCATGTTGTTTAACCACTAGTTGCTAGTTTGGGAAAATATAACGCTCTGCACTTTTAAGTTTTATTTAGCCTACCCAATCCCCTCTCTGGTTCTCGCTGAGCGAGGAAAGCCAACCAATTCCTTTTCCAGTATTACATGGGCACCAGCTTGGAGACTTGTCCTGTCCAAATATTGGTATTCATTCATTTGTAAAGAAGGGGTCATGGCGGAGAGAAAAACTAATCCATTCCCTAGTTTTTTACATTTTTTATCCTTTCCCTCTGATATTTTATTTGTTCCTCCTTCTCCTTGTGCAGGTTACCATGACGGTCCCACTTGGCCGATAACATATTGCAGCCTAAATGTCATTCCATTTAGTTAATAACCTGCTTCATATGGTAATCACTGACCATTCAAAAGCTTATATCCAGTTGTTGTGTTTTCATAGGCCTCTAAGTTATACAGGTAAATAATAGTGTAATGATGTTGTGTTTTCATAGGCCTCTAAGTTATACAGGTAAATAATAGTGTAATGATGTTGTGTTTTCATAGGCCTCTAAGTTATACAGGTAAATAATAGTGTAATGATGTTGTGTTTTCATAGACCTCCAAGTTATACAGGTAAATAATAGTGTAATGATGTTGTGTTTTCATAGGCCTCCAAGTTATACAGGTAAATAATAGTAACTGGCTTGTCAAACCCCTCAAGGTGAAAATATGGTGTAATGATGTTGTGTTTTCATAGACCTCTAAGTTATACAGGTAAATAATAGTAACTGGCTTGTCAAACCCCTCAAGGTGAAAATATGGTGTAATGATGCGCTCAACAATAGGCATGAATTCTGTCTGGCTCTGCTTCATGACGTTAGCTGTTGTATGTTTATATTTAGTACTTTAGCTACCTACCCTAGTCTGGCAATCAGCTCATTTCCAAGTTAATGTAATGTCATCGCAACAAAGCAAATATTTATCCGTTTTGGTTATGAGCATAGAGACGCTTTAAACCATCCACAGCACCAGTCAAAAGTTTGGACACAACTACTCATTCAAGGGTTTTTCTTTATTTTTGCACATTTCTACATAGTAGAATAATAGGGAAGACATTACAACTATTAAATAACACAAATGGAAAACAAATCAAAATATATTTTAGATTTTAGATTCTTCAAAGTAGCCACCCTTTGCCTTGATGACAGCTTTGCACACTCTTGGCATTCTCTCAACCAGCTTCACCTGGAATGCTTTTCCAACAGTCTTGAAGGAGTTCCTACATATGCTGAGCACTTGTTGGACGCTTTTACTTCACTCTGCGGTCCAACTCATCCCAAACCATCTCAATTGGGTTGAGTTCGGGTAATTGAGGAGGCCAGGTCATCTGATGCGGTACTCCATCACTCTCCTTCTTGGTCAAATAGCCCTTACACAGCCTGGAGGTGTGTTGGGTCATTGTCCTGTTGAAAAGCAAGTGGTAGTCCCACTAAGTGCAAACCAGATGGGATGGCGTATCGCTGCAGAATGCTGTGGTAGTCATGCTGTTTAAGTGTGCCTTGAATTCTAAGTAAATCACAGACAGTGTCACTGGCAAAGCACCCCCACACCATCACACCTCCTCCTCCATGCTTGGAACCACACAGGTGGGAACCACACATGCAGAGATCATCCGTTCACCTACTCTGCGTCTCAAAGACGTGGTGGTTGGAACCAAAAATCTCCAATTTGGACTCATCAGACCAAAGGACAGATTTCCACCTGTCTAATGTCCATTGCTCATGTTTCTTGGCCCAAGCAAGTCTCTTCTTCTAATTTAGTGTCCTTTAGTAGTGGTTTCTTTGCAGCAATCCGACCATGAAGGCCTGATTCACACAGTCTCCTCTAAACAGTTGATGTTGAGATGTGTCTGTTACTTGAACTATGTGAAGCATTTATTTGGGTTGCAATCTGAGGTGCAGTTAACTCTAATGAACTTATCCTCTGCAGCAGAGGCAACTCTGGGTCTTCCTTTCCTGTGGCGGTCCTTATGAGAGCCAGTTTCATCATAGCGCTTGATGGTTTTTGCAACTGCACTTGAAGTTCTTGAAATGTTCCGAATTGAGTCTTCATTGAGTCTTCAACTTCATGTCTTAAAGTAATGATGGACTGTCGTTTCTCTTTGCTTATTTGAGCTGTTCTTGCCATAATACTCATTTAAAATACAAAAAATCTTAATACTGCATTGTTGGTTAAGGGCATGTTAGTAAGCATTTCACTGTAAAATCTACACCTGTTGTATTCGGTGCATATGACAAATACAATTTGATTTGATTTGACATGGACTTGGTATTTTAACACATATGGCTATCTTCTGTATAGCACACCTACCTTGTTACAATGCAACTGATTGGCTCAAACTCATTAAGAAGGAAAGAAATTCCACAAATGTACTTTTAACAAGGCACACTTGTTAATTGAATTGCATTCCAGGTGACTACCCCATAAAGCGAAAGAGAATGCCAAGAGTGTGCAAAGCTAGCCCGATTGAGGGGTTTGCACCTTTGTTATTTATTATCTGCCCTTATGATTTGGTGGCATATGAAAACACTGAAACTGGATGGAAGCTATTGAATGGTCAGTGATCATCACCATCTGAAGCAGATAATTAACTCAATCGAATTACATTTAGGGTGTAATTTGATGTTGGCCAAGTGGTACTGTCATGGTATCCTGCATAAATAGAAGAGGGAACAAATAAAACACTCTGACAAATTAAAATCCAGAGGGAATGGATAAAAAACAGAGGGAACAGATTAGCCTGCCAGTCTTTCTTTTCACTGCCATGACCCCTCAGGGGCTCCGTAGAAGAAGAGGTTTTCTGTGAATGAAGAAAAACTGAAATGTTACTATAGCCTATAGAGTATGGAGATGCCCTGACAGGTGTGAAATCCTATATGTGCTTGAGATCAAGTCTAGAATGTAACAATGCCCGTTGGAGGGACTTTGAAAGCATTAAGACAGTATTTTTAAGAAAGATCTACATTTTAACATAGTGTTTATCATTTCCATAACATTCTCAGCAGCAGATTAGAAGTCTGTAAAGGCTATCTCCTCTGTTGGTGTTCCAAGTGTTTGAAGATCAAACTCAGGACCAGTGCCATATTTGGCTCCTGTTTGTGTGTGCGTGCGCATGTGCGTATGTGTATGTGTGTGGGTGGTTACGAAGGTGTGTTTGTGAAAGTTGTGTGTGTGCGTGCGTGTCTGTGCCCCTTCAGGAATCCGAGTAGCTCCCTAATGAAGCGTGGCTCTCCGCTGAGATTAAGGAAACGTTGTTACAGGGTATTATACAACGTTTCCATGAACTCAGGAATGTTAGGAAATTGGGAAAATGAACAGCTCTGGACAGCTTCCCATTTCCCAATTCCCCTCTCCCTCTAAAATACCACCACACTGCTCTCCTGAACCAGCCACCAGTTGAGAGGGACGTGTTATTATAGAGTTATTCTTTGTAACTGAGGTGCTGTTTTTACTGGGCTAAAGGCTGCACTAGTACCATTCCCTCTGTAGATGAGCTGCTGTTTTTACTGGGCTAAAGGCTGCACTAGTACCATTCCCTCTGTAGATGAGGTGCTGTTTTTACTGGGCTAAAGGCTGCACTAGTACCATTCCCTCTGTAGATGAGGTGCTGTTTTTACTGGGCTAAAGGCTGCACTAGTACCATTCCCTCTGTAGATGAGATGCTGTTTTTACTGGGCTAAAGGCTACACTAGTATCATTCCCTCTGTAGATGAGCTGCTGTTTTTACTGGGCTAAAGGCTACACTAGTATCATTCCCTCTGTAGATGAGGTGCTGTTTTTACTGGGCTAAAGGCTGCACTAGTATCATTCCCTCTGTAGATGAGATGCTGTTTTTACTGGGCTAAAGGCTACACTAGTACCATTCCCTCTGTAGATGAGGTGCTGTTTTTACTGGGCTAAAGGCTACACTAGTATCATTCCCTCTGTAGATGAGCTGCTGTTTTTACTGGGCTAAAGGCTGCACTAGTATCATTCCCTCTGTAGATGAGCTGCTGTTTTTACTGGGCTAAAGGCTGCACTAGTACCATTCCCTCTGTAGATGATATGCTGTTTTTACTGGGCTAAAGGCTACACTAGTATCATTCCCTCTGTAGATGAGGTGCTGTTTTTACTGGGCTAAAGGCTGCACTAGTATCATTCCCTCTGTAGATGAGGTGCTGTTTTTACTGGGCTAAAGGCTACATTAGTATCATTCCCTCTGTAGATGAGGTGCTGTTTTTACTGGGCTAAAGGCTGCACTAGTATCATTCCCTCTGTAGATGAGGTGCTGTTTTTACTGGGCTAAAGGCTACATTAGTATCATTCCCTCTGTAGATGTGGTGCTGTTTTTACTGGGCTAAAGGCTGCACTAGTATCATTCTATCTGTAGATGAGGTGCTGTTTTTACTGGGCTAAAGGCTGCACTAGTATCATTCCCTCTGTAGATGAGGTGCTGTTTCTACTGGGCTAAAGGCTGCACTAGTACCATTCCCTCTGTAGATGAGATGCTGTTTTTATTGGGCTAAATGCTACACTAGTACCATTCCCTCTGTAGATGAGGTGCTGTTTTTACTGGGCTAAAGGCTGCACTAGTACCATTCCCTCTGTAGATGAGGTGCTGTTTTTACTGGGCTAAAGGCTGCACTAGTACCATTCCCTCTGTAGATGAGGTGCTGTTTTTACTGGGCTAAAGGCTGCACTAGTACCATTCCCTCTGTAGATGATATGCTGTTTTTACTGGGCTAAAGGCTGCACTAGTATCATTCCCTCTGTAGAAGGTGCTGTTTTTACTGGGCTAAAGGCTGCACTAGTATCATTCCCTCTGTAGATGAGGTGCTGTTTTTACTGGGATAAAGACTGCACTAGTACCATTCCCTCTGTAGATGAGGTGCTGTTTTTACTGGGCTAAAGGCTACATTAGTATCATTCCCTCTGTAGATGTGGTGCTGTTTTTACTGGGCTAAAGGCTGCACTAGTATCATTCTATCTGTAGATGAGGTGCTGTTTTTACTGGGCTAAAGGCTGCACTAGTATCATTCCCTCTGTAGATGAGGTGCTGTTTCTACTGGGCTAAAGGCTGAACTAGTACCATTCCCTCTGTAGATGAGATGCTGTTTTTATTGGGCTAAATGCTACACTAGTACCATTCCCTCTGTAGATGAGGTGCTGTTTTTACTGGGCTAAAGGCTGCACTAGTACCATTCCCTCTGTAGATGAGGTGCTGTTTTTACTGGGCTAAAGGCTGCACTAGTACCATTCCCTCTGTAGATGAGGTGCTGTTTTTACTGGGCTAAAGGCTGCACTAGTACCATTCCCTCTGTAGATGATATGCTGTTTTTACTGGGCTAAAGGCTGCACTAGTATCATTCCCTCTGTAGATGAGGTGCTGTTTTTACTGGGATAAAGACTGCACTAGTACCATTCCCTCTGTAGATGAGCTGCTGTTTTTACTGGGCTAAAGGCTACACTAGTATCATTCCCTCTGTAGAAGGTGCTGTTTTTACTGGGCTAAAGGCTGCACTATTACCATTCCCTCTGTAGATGAGCTGCTGTTTTTACTGGGCTAAAGGCTACACTAGTATCATTCCCTCTGTAGAAGGTGCTGTTTTTACTGGGCTAAAGGCTGCACTATTACCATTCCCTCTGTAGATGAGATGCTGTTTTTACTGGGCTAAAGGCTACACTAGTATCATTCCCTCTGTAGATGAGGTGCTGTTTTTACTGGGCTAAAGGCTACATTAGTATCATTCCCTCTGTAGATGTGGTGCTGTTTTTACTGGGCTAAAGGCTGCACTAGTATCATTCTCTCTGTAGATGAGGTGCTGTTTTTACTGGGCTAAAGGCTGCACTAGTATCATTCCCTCTGTAGATGAGGTGCTGTTTCTACTGGGCTAAAGGCTGCACTAGTACCATTCCCTCTGTAGATGAGATGCTGTTTTTATTTAGCTAAATGCTACACTAGTACCATTCCCTCTGTAGATGAGGTGCTGTTTTTACTGGGCTAAAGGCTGCACTAGTACCATTCCCTCTGTAGATGAGGTGCTCTTTTTACTGGGCTAAAGGCTGCACTAGTACCATTCCCTCTGTGGACGAGGTGCTGTTTTTACTGGGCTAAAGGCTACACTAGTACCATTCCCTCTGTAGACGAGCTGCTGTTTTTACTGGGCTAAAGGCTACACTAGTATCATTCCCTCTGTCGATGAGGTGCTGTTTTTACTGGGCTAAAGGCTACACTAGTATCATTCCCTCTGTAGATGAGCTGCTGTTTTTACTGGGCTAAAGGCTACACTAGTATCATTCCCTCTGTAGATGAGGTGTTGTTTTTACTGGGCTAAAGGCTGCACTAGTATCATTCCCTCTGTAGATGAGATGCTGTTTTTACTGGGCTAAAGGCTACACTAGTATCATTCCCTCTGTAGATGAGGTGCTGTTTTTACTGGGCTAAAGGCTGCACTAGTACCATTCCCTCTGTCGATGCTCAATATCACTATTTCAGTGTGTTGCAGTGTTTCTATCCTATTTTTACAGGCTCTATTTCAGAGAGCGTGCTGACAGAGGTTCTGGTTCTGGTTGGATTCTGTGTAACTGCAGAACACCAGTTCCGTGGCTACAGGCATTTCCCTGTGTTTAGTCTGAGTGCTGTTCTCTCCATGTACACTGTGTGTGTATGTTCACCACTGGAGCGATGCTTGGTGGTGTAGAGATGACTGCCTGTTCACTTCCTTTTCTCTCTCTCTCTTTCTGTCTCTTGGTGCTAAGTGATTAGTGCTTTTTGACTTCGGTTCAGTTTTGCTTAGAATTATTATTTTTTTTTACATTAAATGCACTGTACGTTATGTGGGTTGAATGCTGTAACAACAGAATACAACAATGAATAAAAGTCCCAAGGTGGTAGTGACTGTCCATTACCACTTATCAGTTATTAACCATCAGTTATTCACATTACTTTACTTTTGTTTGATGACTATTATTTCATTCCAAGTCATCATCTCCTTCCTATAAAACTGTGGCCTATGTCTGACAAAAATCACTATTTTAGTAGTTGTTCAAAGGAAATAAGGCATACTTGTATGACTCCTGAATACCAACTATTAATCACTTAGATCATGCATTTTCAGGTAGAGAGACCAGGCGAAGCAACTGCTCTCTAAGGGAAAGGGAAAGGGAGTTACCTAGTCAGTTGTAATACTGAATGCATTCAACTAAAATGTGTCTTCTGCATTTAACCTCTGAATCAGGGAGGTGCGGGCGGCTGCCTTAAACGACATCTACGTCTTCGGCACCCGGGGAACAGTGGGTTAACTGCTTTTCTCAGGGGCAGAACGACAGATTTTTACCTTGTGAGCTCGGGGATTCGATCCAGCAACCTTTCGGTTACTGGCCCAACACTTTCTATCCCTCTGGATTGTGTGTTCTTCTGTATCTCCTCTCTCTGTGCCTGCCCCACACTAACCTAACATAGCAGATGTAAAAGAAACACACAGACCAGACACATAGGCTCCCAATGGATTATGGTCATTGTAGATATTTACCATGTTTTCTACGCTAAACTATGTAGAATATTGTACTGTTGGATACTACAACATCACACAGTTCGGGCTTGATCTGATTTATCTCTAGAGAACAAAATGGAATTCAAGTAATTGAACCAATGTAGTTGTTTTAAAAAAGCAAACTAATCAACAATTTGGTTAATCGCTCAGCACTACTGTCCCTACCTCTGCCTCTCTCTTCCCTGATGAAAATACGAAATAGTCCAGCATAGGCTGGTGACCAGCCTTCATTGTGTTTTTGCCGGTGACCAGCCTGCGTTGTGTTTTCGCTGGTGACCAGCCTTCATTGTGATTTTGCTGGTGACCAGCCTTCATTGTGTTTTTGCAGGTGACCAACCTTCCTTGTGTTTTTGCTGGTGACCAACATTCATTGTGTTTTCTCTGGTGACCAGCCTTCATTGTGTTTTCACTGGTGACCAACCATCATTGTGTTTTCTCTGGTGATCAACCTTCATTGTGTTTTCTCTGGTGACCAGCCTTCATTGTGTTTTCTCTGGTGACCAACCTTCATTGTGTTTTCTCTGGTGACCAGCCTTCATTGTGTTTTCTCTGGTGACCAACCTTCATTGTGTTTTCTCTGGTGACCAACCTTCATTGTGTTTTCTCTGGTGACCAGCCTTCATTGTGTTTTCACTGGTGACCAGCCTTTGTTGTGTTTTCACTGGTGACCAGCCTTCGCTTTGTTTTGGACACTTATGCTAGTCACACACAAGTCACATTATGCTGGCTTGCAAAGTGATGTCTAATTCCTATTGGAATGGGATATTAGACATATAATTAGACATCACTTTGCAAGCCAGCATAAAAACACAAAAAACACAATGAAGGCTGGTCACCAGAGAAAACACAATGAAGGTTGGTCACCAGAGAAAACACAATGAAGGCTGGTCACCAGCGAAAACACAACGAAGGCTGGTCACCAGAGAAAACACAATGAAGGTTGGTCACCAGAGAAAACACAATGAAGGCTGGTCACCAGAGAAAACACAAAAAACACAATGAAGGCTGGTCACCAGAGAAAACACAATGAAGGTTGGTCACCAGAGAAAACACAATGAAGGCTGGTCACCAGCGAAAACACAACGAAGGCTGGTCACCAGAGAAAACACAATGAAGGTTGGTCACCAGAGAAAACACAACGAAGGCTGGTCACCAGAGAAAACGCAATGAAGG
Organism: Oncorhynchus clarkii lewisi; assembly: GCF_045791955.1. Taxonomy (NCBI): domain Eukaryota; kingdom Metazoa; phylum Chordata; class Actinopteri; order Salmoniformes; family Salmonidae; genus Oncorhynchus; species Oncorhynchus clarkii. The sequence goes on from NC_092150.1 coordinate 73,688,285, forward strand.
TTGGTCACCAGAGAAAACACAATGAAGGCTCCATTTCACAATGGATTAATTAACTACAAAAAATGTCAAATGTGTTTTTAATTTAATTCTGGTGCAGCTAGCTGTTAGCTGTTAGATGTTAGCTGCCAGCTCTTGTCCAACATTCAAAGTTCCTTCATAGGAGCCGCTCCTCCTAGGTATAATTCTGTGGACCTATTTCAGATAATGCATGTCATAACAAGATGCCCAGCGCTTCAAGCCTCCTCCTCCTCCACCCTTTCTCATGGTCTCTCCCCACCCGCAAAATGCCAGTCGCACTTCGTGCCCTACACTTCGTGCCCTACACTTGTCTGTCCAATGCATGTAAACAACTATAGCTTGCCCACTCCATAGCAAGCTGCTCTCTTTGCACTGATTGTTGAAGTAATTTAATGTTGAGAGGTTCATAAAGGAACAGAAAGGAACAATATAAACTGTAAAACCTTTTGAGTTTGATCCGGTTCAGGACTTTATTTTGCAGGTTGAAAAGGTAGAGCGGAACTAAAAAAATGATGCTTCTATTCAGAACTAAACAATGGGAAAATAATTGTAGTTCCTGCCCGTAAACCTAACTCCTAACCCGAAACCCTAACCCTAACCAGAATTGCAACCCAAACCCTAAACCTAACCCTTTTAGGCTTAGGGGTTATAACCCTGACCCCGAAGCCTAAAATAGTATTTTTCTATGTGGGGACCAGCGAAATGTCTCCACTTAATTTTCCTTGTTTTGCCATCCTTGTGAGGACTTCTGGTCCCCACAAGTATAGTAAAATCAAATACACACACACACACACACACACACACACACACACACACACTACAAGCCAGCCTTCCTCGTTTATTTTACAGCAGAGAGGGAGATTATTTTTGTTTAGAAACACTGAAATGTTTTTGTAGAGCAGCTCAGTCAGACTGCGGGCCAACCTAAATAAAGAAGAACGTTGGAGAAACATCCAATAAAACAGTCAGGCAGCCCAACTCCAAGCACGACCTTAGGTCTGCCCATTAGTTTTGCCTAGGGTTGAAAATTACTGGAAACTTTCAAAGTACCAGTAAACTATCAGAATTGTGGTATCATTCAAGGATTTTATGTAATCTATCTCACTACATCTAGTGGTCCTTTAGGGTACTTCAGATTATCACAGGTGTCTGTAATTATCTCTGACCCTCTGTGTGGCCTTTTCACTTCAAATGTATGAAATAATTAAATAAGATGATAAAAAAATAATGCCAAAGCTGTAAAAGATTATCTTAAATATAAACCAACTTAGTGAATACCATTGGTGTTTAAAATGAAGGTTTCATCATGAAATATATTTTATATCAATTTTTTTTTACACACCTTGATTTATTTTATATGTCAATATGTATTTGTTGTCAATGTTTCGTTGTCATTGTTTTGTTCTGCCTTTCAATCATATAGAAAACTCAATAACTGTTACAGTGACTGCCCCAATGAAGCCCTTCATGATACGTAGGCCAGGAGATCCCTGGCATTTGAGAGAGAAAAAAATGATGGCAAAAAGACTTGCTTACAAGAATCTCTTGGGATTGATATTCCACTTTCACTGAGTTTTATCACTGTGTACTATGTCATTATCTGTACGAAACCTATGTAGCTATTAAGTCATCACAGTTTGGTGTTACTCATCCTACCAGCCACTAAATCCAAGGTGTGTGTTTGTGTCTGGCACCTCGACTCTCATCTCAAGAGGAGACTGAATTCAAACTGAGGCTGCCACCATAGTTACACAGCTGCTAGTTTGACATACTGTTGCCACTAATTAACAACTGCTTTGCGGTAGTGTAGCAGAACAAACCAATCAACATCACGTGTCACTGGTCTTTGAGGTGGGAGATGCTGTAACCAACTCTACAGAAACATGACTTAAATCCTGATCCCAGTGACAGATTGACAATAACCTCTTGGTCTGGGAGGGTGTGGAAGTGATATGGGGGCTACAGAGGGTTCTCAGGGGGGAACTCTGGGGAAGTTCTGTTAGAATGTAGTCCTTCCCTGGGGAAAGCAAACTTCACATCATCCAAACTGACACCTCAATCTGAAAATGTGCTCACAGGCACACACACACACTCATACATATTATCACCTAGGTCTGAAAATGTACTGCTACAGTATATACTCTAAAGTTGGTCTCCCATTTCAGGTGGTTGACATGATTTACTTAAACCTGCCTGCTGTGATTGACAGAAAGACGTTCCTCTTCCTCCAATAACCTCTCGTTAACAGCTAGAACGGCTCATTTCAAGTTACAATGTGATCAACTCATTTAGCTGCTAAGTATGTTCCGCTTTGTTAACCTCTGAACAAAAGAAACATCAACCACAAACTCCCAGCCTTAACCTCCCTCCATAATATGATGTGTCCAAGCCCTGTTTTTATACTGAATAAAGCCACGTTTATCCAGATGTTTTCAACAGGACATCTTGAGTGCTGCTGAACTCTAGTCCAAAGTTAACAAGGCTTCCTCCAAAGACACAAACTCCCTGTTTCCAAGCGGCACTAATGTTGAACAGAGAGGGTGCCAGGGCGGTGTCTGGCTGTACCTGACCGGTGAGAGAGTGGGTGTGTCTGTCTCCGACCTGTAGACCTAAAGCCCCGCCCTCAACCACAGATCTAATATCAGCTCAGCATATTCCCTATCATATCCATAACTATTAGGGGTATGAAGAAATGTCTGACCCTGTATCAGTGTTTAAGTGCAACGTCTACCCTAATATGTTCAAAAACATCCCACATTGCTACGGCCCTTGAAAAGTCATCAAGATTTGTCTGGCCTGGTTTACTGGCCTTGACCCAGGTTGTGTAGCCTTTCCACTGGCCTGGCCCAGAACTAATAGAATCAGTTAGTCCACATCAGTACACTACAGTCAGTTAGTCCACATCAGTACACTACAGTTAGTCAGTCCACATCAGTACACTACAGTCAGTTAGTCCACATCAGTACACTACAGTCAGTCGGTCCACATCAGTACACTACAGTCAGTTAGTCCACATCAGTACACTACAGTTAGTCAGTTCACATCAGTACACTACAGTCAGTTAGTCCACATCAGTACACTACAGTCAGTTAGTCCACATCAGTACACTACAGTCAGTTAGTCCACATCAGTGCACTACAGTTAGTCAGTCCACATCAGTACACTACAGTCAGTTAGTCCACATCAGTACACTACAGTCACTTAGTCCACATCAGTACACTTTCAGTCAGTTAGTCCACATCAGTACACTACAGTTAGTCAGTCCACATCAGTAAACTACAGTTAGTGAGTCCACATCAGTACACTACAGTCAGTCCACATCAGTACACTACAGTCAGTTAGTCCACATCAGTACACTACAGTCAGTTAGTCCACATCAGTACACTACAGTCAGTTAGTCCACATCAGTACACTACAGTCAGTTAGTCCACATCAGTGCACTACAGTCAGTTAGTCCACATCAGTACACTACAGTCAGTTAGTCCACATCAGTACACTACAGTCAGTTAGTCCACATCAGTACACTACAGTCAGCCCACATCAGTAAACTACAGTCATTCCACATCAGTACACTACAGTCAGTTAGTCCACAACAGTACACTACAGTCAGTTAGTCCACATCAGTACACTACAGCCAGTTAGTCCACATCAGTACACTACAGTTTGTCAGTCCACATCAGTACATTACAGTCAGTTAATCCACATCAGTACACTACAGTCAGTTAGTCCACATCAGTACACTACAGTCAGTCAGTCCACATCAGTACACTACAGTCAGTTAGTCCACATCAGTACACTACAGTTAGTCCACATCAGCACACTACAGTCAGTTAGTCCACATCAGTACACTACAGTCAGTTAGTCCACATCAGTACACTACAGTCAGTCAGTCCACATCAGTACACGACAGTCAGTCAGTCCACATCAGTACACTACAGTCATTTTGTCCACATCAGTACACTACAGTCAGTTAGTCCACATTAGTACACTACATTCAGTCCACATAGGTACACTACAGTCAGTCAGTCCACATCAGTACACTACAGTCAGTTAGTCCAAATCAGTACACTACAGTCAGTTAGTCCACATCAGTACACTACAGTCAGTTAGTCCATATCAGTACACTACAGTCAGTCCACATCAGTACACTACAGTCAGTCTGTCCACATCAGTACACTACAGTCAGTCTGTCCACATCAGTACACTACAGTCAGTTAGTCCACATCAGTACACTACAGTCAGTCCACATCAGTACACTACAGTCAGCCTGTCCACATCAGTACACTACAGTCAGTTAGTCCACATCAGTACACTATAGTTAGTTAGTCCACACCAGTACACTACAGTCAGTTAGGCCACATCAGTACACTATAGTCAGTTAGTCCACATCAGTACACTACAGTCAGTTAGTCCACATCAGTACACTATAGTCAGTTAGTCCACATCAGTACACTATAGTCAGTTAGTTCACATCAGTACACTACAGTCAGTCCACATCAGTACACTACAGTCAGTTAGTCCACATCAGTGCACTACAGTCAGTCAGTCCACATCAGTACACTATAGTCAGTTAGTCCACATCAGTACACTACAGTCAGTTAGTCCACATCAGTACACTACAATTAGTCAGTCCACATCAGTACACTACAGTCAGTTAGTCCACATCAGTACACTACAGTTAGTCCACATCAGTACACT
>NC_092150.1:73698000-73708000 GCF_045791955.1 Oncorhynchus clarkii lewisi
TCCAGTCCAGAATTTTATTTTGCTGGTCGGAACAGTGGAAGGGAATGAAAAAAAGTATGATTTTGTCTACAACTAAACGATTGGAAAATAATTTCAATTCCAACCCCTGATCTAAACCAAAGTAGATCATTTAAATATTGTTCTATACATCAGTTGGGGTCTCTATAAGCTTCATTATGAGGTCCTAAACCTAGCATGAAAGTGCATCCGTGTGGCTGTATGGGATAATATACGTAGTCAATATAATGCCTTTGGCTAAATTGAGCCAATGGCCATGGGTAGGGCTGTGTCAGTTATGGAATTTGTCAGCCGGTTATTGTCATGCAAAAGACTGCTGGTCTCACGGTAATTGACCGTTAATTAACATAAACACATTTAGCATCTTCAGGCCTCCACACATACAAGTCGCTGATGAACACCTTTGGAACATCTACATTTAAACAAGCATAATACATCAATTGAATGTAGTACACCATCACAATAAATCCATTATTTATTTTAGACAGGTCTAAAGAAATATGATATGAAGAAAATGTATTTCAGAAGAACAGAATATGAGTTGGCCTACTCTATGTTATAAGCTCCAAGCCATAGGCTGTAGGCTTGTTCATTTAGCAGACAAGAGATGCTTATAAGTCATGTGCCATTATTTAATATAATTGAATAGAAGAATATAATTGAACTTAGCTGAATTATATAGAAATAATATATTTCCCATTCAGAAGCGAGAGTGCGCATATGAAGTGGCTAAATTGAGTGTAAAAATACTAATTTAAAGCAGGTCCTTTATGCTAGATTTAGAGTTATTTGGCAGCTTTAGTTGTTAATGATACAAACCGTAGAATGCCTTAGAGATCAAAGATATGTGAGGTGAGTTTTAAGACCACGGTACTGTTTTGATGATAAGTGTTTGATGTCATTTCCTATTGCATTTGCATTCATGTCAGAGTAGCTAGAGGGAACATAAAGCCCTGAGTACCAGGCTATTGTCATCCTGATGGAGGGACAATAGAGTCCTGAGGACCAGCCATTAGGACCTGATGGACAATAGAGCCCTGAGTACCAGGCCATAAGGATCTGATGGAGGGACAATAGAGCTCTGAGTACCAGGCCATTAGGACCTGATGGAGGGACAATAGAGCCCTGAGTACCAGCCATTAGGACCTGATGGAGGGACAATAGAGCCCTGAGTACCAGGCCATAGGCGTTCTGATGGAGGGACAATAGAGCCCTGAGTACCAGGCCATTAGGACCAGATGGAGGTAAAATAGAGCCCTGGGTACCAGGCCATTAGGACCTGATGGAGGGACAATAGAGCCCTGAGTACTAGCCATTAGGACCTGATGGAGGGACTATAGAGCCCTGAGTACCAGGCCACAGGCGTTCTGATGGAGGGACAATAGAGCCCTTAGTACCAGGCCATTAGTACCTGATGGAGGTAAAATAGAGCCCTGGGTAATAGGCCATTAGTACCTGATGGAGGAAAAATAGAGCCCTGCATATCAGGCCATTAGGACCTGATGGAGGGACGATAGAGCCCTGAGTACTAGGCCATTAGCGTCCTGATGGAGGGACTATAGAGCCCAGTACTATTAACACATGTCCAGAGTGCATAAGAGGAGATTACCATGACTCAACGGTCACGTAGCGTTTTGTGGCCATGACTCATGACCATCTGTGTGGCGGTAAGTGAGCCAATAGTTGAGCCAATGGCAAGTTGAGCAAATTGAAGTGTTTTTTCCCAGGTGTAATTTAAGGCATTATCACTGGGATATGAGGTAACAACAGGGCCTACAGTATGTTAAAAGTGTTCAAATGATTAAAAGACAAAGAAGTGATTGATTTGAATTGTGTTTGAGAAATAAAGATAGGCATGGTTTTGAAAAGGTAGTGGTAATATTTAATTCAGTAAAGACATTTGTTGGTGGCTTAACTTACCCTGTCAACTTAAATTGTGCCAAAACTAATCTTTACATGAATTCTGATTATTTCCAGGGATACGCAACATCCTGAAATGAAGATATCTTTGTTTAAAATAATGCTATATTTCCCTTGACGGAGTGATGCTGAAATGTCTCAACTTACCCCACTCTCCCCTACTACAGTACTGTATACAGTAGTGCTGCACCAATATGACATTTTTGGTCAATACCGATATCCGATATTTTCCTTGCCAAAAAAAATGGTACCGATACTGATAACCAATATTTAACATTTTAGCTCCCTTTTAAGCATTCTAGTACAGTTAAATAGTTAACACACACACGGACGCAGCGGTCTAAGGCACTGCATCTCAGTGCAAGAGGCGTCACTACAGTCCCTGGTTCGAATCCAGGCTGTATCACAATCCCGCCATGATTGGGAGTCCCTTAGGGCGAAGCACAATTGGCCCAGTGTCGTTCGGGCCGTCATTGTAAATAAGAATTTGTTCTTAACTGACTCGCCTAGTTAAATAAAGGTTACACACACACACACACACACACACACACACACACACACTGACCAAAAAGTTATTTTGTTGGCATTTACGTATGTCCCCATTACCAGTAAAACATAATCAAAACCTATTTCTTTCACTTACTTGTCGTGCTGTTTCGTTGTTAATTTGTTCAGTCGTTTAATTCTCAACCAGGATTTCTATGGAACACCGCCTGGGTCTTTGACGTGTCAAATAACACTATTTGATGTGTCAGATAAGCTTGTTGACCAATCAGGACCTGAACATGACTGCACATCACATAATAATTTAACGCATTCATACATTTTTTACACAGTTATTACACATTGATAACACCATCACTCGTATTTCATATGTCACAACGATTCATCGATACGAATGCTATGATGTTGGCAAAGTTGTCTCGAGCAACTACAGTGCTGGTCATAAAAAAAGCTAGCTAGCTCATTGATGGAAACAATGTTCTTCCCCAAAAACATAGCAAAACGACATAATCTGTTTCAGTAGCTATAGATAGCTAGGTGTCATCATCTAAAATAACCCTCATTTATAAGACAGTTCTTATTGATTAATGGTGGTCGGACCCATCTATGTGAAGCTAGCCACAATAAGGAATAGCCTTCAAAATAAAAGTATGGCATAATTCTACTATTTGCATTCATTTGCATCACTGTCAATGACATATTTTTATTTTTAAGGCAAACCGCAAATTCCACTGTTGTGCCTAATCCTTATTGTGGCTGGCTTCACAACACATAACCCGGTCCGGTAGAGCCTAACTAGCCAGATGAAGCTAGCTGGCTGCTTATAGCTTCAAGTTCAATTTCAATAGGCGAACAACAAGTGACAACCTAGCTAATACTTACTCACAAGGATTCCTAAATCATTGCTAAGAATAGTGAAAATGACTGCAGTTTCTAGGCTGGTTGTATTGGTGCTAGCTAGGTACCAAGCCAAAGCTAGCTACCCCAGAAGTTGCTGTCAAACAAATAATGCTTATTGCCAACGTTGTATTGTAAACACATTGTTCGTGGCCGGTGTTTTCTTGTTTGCAGACTTTTTTGTACAGCTCTGACAGTGCTACTGTATCTTTTTTGACACGCAAAGACCCAAACGGCATTCCATAGTATGTATGTCGTGAAGCTAACAGCAGTGACGCTATTACTGTGTAACTCCGGTAAAGCAACACCTGAAAAATAGCGCACGTGGTAGTGTGTACCGGTGCTCGAGCAGTCGGCAAAAGCCAACATCACCCATGACAGAGAACGGTTGATTGTCAAGGGCAATGAATTCCATTATCTTGACTTTAATGGATTTCGCCTTTGAGTTGTCTCGCTGTTCTTACTCTTTCAAATGACTGCTCAACTTGTTAACTGCTCGATCCACACATTGTGCTCGATCCACACATTTTACGTGGTGTCATTATGTCATTACGTTATATAGGTATGCATGTCAGCTTTGACATGTTGGCATTTTTAGCTAATATCGTCCGATTCCGATATGTTCACCGATATATTGTGCATCCCCAGTGTACAGTACATAGTACAAATAGCTTGGTGAATAGCTTAGCATAAATAGCTTTGTGAATAGCTTAGCATAAATAGCTTAGTGAATAGCTTAGCATAAATAGCTTGGTGAAGTAGCTTGGTGAAGTGTAGACAGTGAGAAAACATTGTAGTAAGGATAGAATTGTAACAATACAACACTCGTATGATAATGATTTTCTGATGTGATGTTCCGACCTTTACCCTTTGGAGACGTTATGTGAACTCTGTGACCGGACCAGGATTGGTGGAAAATCCCCATCTGGCTATCACTATGCTTTCCCTCTCTAACCCCTTCTCCTTCCTGTTCTCTCTTTCTCCCTCCTTCTCTCCTGACCCCTGTTGCTGCCTGTCTATTTATACTATATGTGTAAAAGATCCCAGACGGACAGCTAAATGAGGGGGTTGGAAGAGCAGGAAAAACTTGCGTCTGGGTTCCTCTTCCCAAACAATTCTTGCAATGCTCCCATGCACTGAGAAAGCCACAAGGCATTCACCCCGGAATGAGGACTTGGGTGTGTGGTGTGTGTGAAAGAGAAGGAGGGAGACGATCCCCTGTCCCCAAAACAGGTGGCAGTCCCTCAGAGAGCTGTAATATTCCACTCATGAATATGAATATATGAATTGTTTACCCTCTCCTCTCGAAACACTCTCAATTTATTCTCTTCTCTTTATTCTCTCTTTCTTTCTCTTTCTCTCCACATGTCCTCTCTTTTCCTTCTCCTCCCTCTCTGTTCTCTCTCGTTTTCTTTATAACTTTATTTTCCTGTCTGTCTCTCACCTTTCATTCTTTCAGTCTTTGATTCCCTGAACTACCCTCCCTCTCTCCTCCCACTAACATCACACAGTTTGGCCTCCTACAGTACAGTGATCAGATTCCTTCCACGGGAAAAAGCATTTCTCCCAGCCTGCCTGCCAGACAGGCCAGCCAGGCCAGACAGCCTGATGAACGCCTCACTGAGACATGCAACACACTGATTACAGCCCATTGACCCGTGAACTAATGCTGTTGACTTTAAATGAGTACAGTTGACCGTGAATGAACGCCTCTGACGGTTGATGAAAACTATTGATCCTGAACAAAACTCGTTCACTGTAGTTGACCGTGAATGAACACAATTGACCTTATCGACCCCTATAATTGATAGTAAATGAATGCTTTTGGCCGTGAAGGACCATGGAGGAGACATCAACAGTGTAGACTGGAGCCAAAGCCATAGCCATATTTCCATAAGATAGTTATGGGCTAGGGAGTTCTCCTCACTCTCACACTGTAACCTCCTATTTACATGAATAAACCGTTTTGGCACGTGTGCTCTGTTTGTTTGTTAGCACACTGAGTGCACTTGTACAGTACCCAGTGTAGACGTGCGTAAGAGAGTGTGTGTTTGTATGTGTGCATAGGCGTGTTGGTGTGTGCGTGCGTAGGTGTGTGTGTGTACTGTATCAGTGTGTGTATGGGACTAGGCATTGGTGAGAACCGATAGGGGGGAGTTAGCCAGCCCAGTCTTAGTTAAAAGGCCCAGTGTGTTTCCCCCACGCCAGTCCTCTGTAAAGAGCGCTTTATAACCATGGCCCAGGCCAAATGGACATTGAGAGACAGATTTAGCAGCCCTCTCCCTTCCTCCCTCTCCTTCTCATTTTCCATTTCCATTTTAGTCATTTAGCAGACGCTCTTATCCATAGCGACTTAGTGCATTAGTCTTAAGATAGCTAGGTGGGACAACCAAATATCACAGTCATAGTAAGTACATTTTTCTTCAATAAAGTAGCTAGCTATCTGCTAAGTCAGAGCTAGTAGGAAAAATAAATTCAATTATATACATTTTGGTTTTTTGTGGGGGGGTGGGGGGGTGACAGCCCAAAACTATTTTAGGTTCTAGATTGAACCTTTTTTTTGTAAGAGTGTATCCATCCCTCCTTTTAAAGGTGTCAGCATGCTTTAGTTGGGCTGAACCAAACGAGTCTGCTCACATACTCCTTTAAAACAAAAACACAGCAATTCTGCTGTTTGTCCATTTTGAGACGCCTTAGCCTGTATACACTTCTTCAAAATAGTCCGAATTAATCTAGGATAACTCAAGAAATCAGCCATTAATTTGGACTTTTTTGCAGAGTTTTACATCTAAATAAGCTGTTTGGTGCAGTATTTCTCAATGGAAAAATGTGCATGAACATGAGTTGTCAACAAATACAACAAATACTTTATTGAAGAATCCCTACTGTTGATCAATCACCGACAAAGGGGCGGAGACTTCAGCTTGCCTTGAGAAAAAATGTTGTGTGCCAGAACAGCTGAAAAAAAACTTTACCAACGTCAAAAACTAACAAAAGGTTGTCGCAATATATGCACAAACTCTTCCAAACTGTTTCGTCAGGGAAGCATGCGGACACCTTAATCCAGCTGCTCTACTGAGCTGGTACTGTAGGGCTCTACTGAGCTGGTACTGTAAGGTTCTACTGAGCTGGTATTGTAAGGCTCCACTGAGCTGGTATTGTAAGGCTCTACTGAGCTGGTATTGTAAGGCTCTACTGAGCTGGTACTGTAGGGCTCTACTGAGCTGGTACTGTAAGGCTCTACTGAGCTGGTACTGTAAGGCTCTACTGAGCTGGTACTGTAGGGCTCTACTGAGCTGGTACTGTAAGGCTCTACTGAGCTGGTACTGTAAGGCTCCACTGAGCTGGTATTGTAAGGCTCTACTGAGCTGGTATTGTAAGGCTCTACTGAGCTGGTACTGTAAGGCTCTACTGAGCTGGTACTGTAAGGCTCCACTGAGCTGGTACTGTAAGGCTCTACTGAGCTGGTACTGTAAGGCTCTACTGAGCTGGTACTGTAAGGCTCTACTGAGCTGGTACTGTAAGGCTCCACTGAGCTGGTACTGTAAGGCTCCACTGAGCTGGTATTGTAAGGCTCTACTGAGCTGGTATTGTAAGGCTGTAGGGCTCTACTGAGCTGGTACTGTAAGGCTCTACTGAGCTGGTATTGTAAGGCTCTACTGAGCTGGTACTGTAAGGCTCTACTGAGCTGGTACTGTAAGGCTCTACTGAGCTGGTACTGTAAGGCTCTACTGAGCTGGTACTGTAAGGCTCCACTGAGCTGGTATTGTAAGGCTCTACTGAGCTGGTATTGTAAGGCTCTACTGAGCTGGTATTGTAAGACTGTAAGGCTCTACTGAGCTGGTACTGTAAGGCTCCACTGAGCTGGTACTGTAAGGCTCCACTGAGCTGGTATTGTAAGACTGTAGGGCTCTACTGAGCTGGTACTGTAAGGCTGTAGGGCTCTACTGAGCTGGTACTGTAAGGCTCCACTGAGCTGGTACTGTAAGGCTCCACTGAGCTGGTATTGTAAGACTGTAGGGCTCTACTGAGCTGGTACTGTAAGGCTCCACTGAGCTGGTACTGTAAGGCTCCACTGAGCTGGTATTGTAAGGCTCCACTGAGCTGGTATTGTAAGACTGTAGGGCTCTACTGAGCTGGTACTGTAAGGCTGTAGGGCTCTACTGAGCTGGTATTGTAAGGCTCTACTGAGCTGGTACTGTAAGGCTCCACTGAGCTGGTATTGTAAGGCTATAGGGCTCTACTGAGCTGGTACTGTAAGGCTGTAGGGCTCTACTGAGCTGGTATTGTAAGACTGTAGGGCTCTACTGAGCTGGTATTGTAAGACTGTAGGGCTCTACTGAGCTGGTACTGTAAGGCTCCACTGAGCTGGTATTGTAAGGCTATAGGGCTCTACTGAGCTGGTATTGTAAGACTGTAGGGCTCTACTGAGCTGGTATTGTAAGACTGTAGGGCTCTACTGAGCTGGTACTGTAAGGCTCCACTGAGCTGGTATTGTAAGGCTATAGGGCTCTACTGAGCTGGTATTGTAAGGCTGTAGGGCTCTACTGAGCTGGTACTGTAAGGCTCCACTGAGCTGGTATTGTAAGGCTATAGGGCTCTACTGAGCTGGTACTGTAAGGCTCCACTGAGCTGATATTGTAAGGCTCTACTGAGCTGGTACTGTAAGGCTCCACTGAGCTGGTACTGTAAGGCTCTACTGAGCTGGTATTGTAAGGCTCTACTGAGCTGGTATTGTAAGGCTCTACTGAGCTGGTACTGTAAGGCTCTACTGAGCTGGTATTGTAAGGCTCTACTGAGCTGGTATTGTAAGGCTCTACTGAGCTGGTACTGTAAGGCTCCACTGAGCTGGTACTGTAAGGCTCCACTGAGCTGGTACTGTAAGGCTCCACTGAGCTGGTACTGTAAGACTGTAGGGCTCTACTGAGCTGGTATTGTAAGACTGTAGGGCTCTACTGAGCTGGTATTGTAAGACTGTAGGGCTCTACTGAGCTGGTATTGTAAGGCTGTAGGGCTCTACTGAGCTGGTATTATAAGGCTGTAGGGCTCTACTCAGCTGGTACTGTAAGGCTGTAGGCCGCTACTGAGCTGGTACTGTAAGGCTGTAAGGCTCTACTGAGCTGGTACTGTAAGGCTGTAGGGCTCTACTGAGCTGGTATTGTAAGGCTCCAGGCTCCCCTGAGCTGGTACTTTTAGACTGGGATCCCATGCTGTGGAGAGAGTTATGGCTAATGACTCATAAGCACTGGGTATTCACCCTTATTTTAGACTACGGTGTGTGTGAGTGTGTGCAAGTATTATGTGTGTGTGTGTGTGTTAATTTCCAAGGATTAGTTCAAAGGATTACAACATAATTATGAATGACAGGGACTGGGCATGCATGTTGCTGTTGCAGCTCTCCTTTCCAATGTGTCACTCTTTCCCTTACTACTTTCTGGAGTCATGCTGGCTGGCCACCCTGAGGCTGGGGTTGTTTGTGTCAGTGAGGAAAAGAAGAGAAGCAAGTAATCTTCTGGTCGTCACATCTCTCCGCTGATGAACGTGCTGTAGCAGATAGCTTTCAGATAGCTACAGATTCAGTCTGATATCAACTGCAGCTTACCATTACTTTACCTTAACCTTCCACTATATGAGGGGAGCTGCATTTTTCCATACAGATATGCACAGCAGGAAATACAAATGTGCAGTGTTTAAAATGGCTTAAAAGGTTTAAAAGGCTTTTCTCCATGCCATATGCTTTCATTGTATCATATTGTATGGCTCTCCATGAAGACCAGGGGATTCTAGATTCTACTCACCTAGCTTCAAGTCATGTACCACTGTTTTTTCAGTGGGTTCTCTCAAACTGGTGTCATCATTTCCTGTGTGTGTGCGGTGGCGCTGTAGCCTCAGGCTGGGGATGTCTGCTGGTTGCCGTGGAGATAAGAGTCCATCTTGGGAGCTGTAGTTGTTAAGGCCAGAAGGGTCAGTGAGCCCCTGCTCCTTTATTACTCACTCTCACTCTATGGGAGACTGTGTGAACTGGGTTCATCACACACACATGTGCGTGCCACACACACACACACACACACACACACACACACACACACACACACACACACACACACACACACACACACACACACACACACACACACACACACACACAGACAGACACTCAGCCGCTCAGACTGCAGCCGTGCTAGTGAATGGATCTGAATGTACTCCTTCTCCTTGTGGAATGCTCTCTTCTCAGACTGAAGGGAAATTTCCACACCCTGTGTGTCTCACTGTGTGTGTGTGCAGCGTCATCTCGCCAAAAGTTTCCTTTTAACCGCAGAACCTACAATATGATAGATAATGTCAAAAATGCTCTGTCTGTGTAGTCTGTAGTTGAGGTGAATGGCTCAATGTGCACCTTTCTAAATGCTTCTAGATTTGTCTCTGGCAGATAGAGATTCTTATTCTTCTAATATGCCTATAAATCCCTGACTTTCAGTACCCCAACACATGATCTACACTGCTGTCTTCATTGTGTCAGTAAGCCCATTGTGAGATAATGAGGGGTTGAGGAGCTTCAGAGCAACACTGTTGCAGTCCACTTAACACGGCTAACCTAGGCTAGGCTAGCACAGATCCCCTGACACCAGGGATTACAGCGAGGAGACTGAGGGCCAAGGCT